>NC_064640.1:1065944912-1066254823 GCF_023864345.2 Schistocerca serialis cubense
CGATGAAACACAGAAATCGCATCGGCATTAAATACAAAAGGCGAAATGCCGCCTTAAGTACAAGAATAGAGACTCTTCTTACAGTCGGTGCTTTGAGCATTTCCTGTAAGACCAGTATTAGTTTCTGATACACCACTGCAGGTTCAATGTATTCCTTGGACCTTCACATTGACGATGAAACACAGAAATCGCATCGGAATTAAATACAAACGGCACAATGCCGCCTTAAGTTCAAGAATAGAAAATCTTCTTACAGTCGGTGTTTTGAGCATTCCATGTGAGACCAGTATTAGTTTCCGATACACCACTGCAGGTTCAATGTATTCCTTGGACCTTCACATTGACGATGAAACACAGAAATCGCATCGGAATTAAATCCAAAAGGCACAATGCCGTCATAAGTACAAGAATAGAGACTCTTCTCACAGTTGGTGCTTTGGGCATTCCCAGTGAGACCAGTATTAGTTTCCGATACACCACAGCGTGTTCAATTTACTCCTTGGACATTCACATTGACGATGAAACACAGAAATCGCATCTGAATTAAATACAAAAGGCGCAATGCCGCCTTGAGTACAATTATAGAGACTCTTCTTGCAGTCGGTGCTTTGAGCATTCCCTATGAGACCAGTATTAGTTTCCGATACACCACTGCAGGATCAATGTATTCCTTGGACCTACACATTGACGATGAAACACAGAAATCGCATCGGAATTAAATATAAAAGGCCCAATGCCGCCTTAAGTACAAGAATACAGACTCATCTTACAGTCGGTGCTTTGAGCATTCCCTGTGAGACCAGTATTAGTTTCTAATACACCACTGCAGGTTCAATGTATTCCTTGACCTTCACATTGATGATGAAACACTGAAATCGCATCGGAGTAAAATACACAAGGCACAATGCCGCCTTAAGTACAAGAATAGAGGCTCTTCTTACTGTCGGTGTTTTGAGCATTCCCTGTGAGACCAGTATCAGTTTCCGATACACCACTGCCGGTTCATTGTATTCCTTGGACCTTCCCACTGACGATGAAACACAGATATCGCATCGGAATTAAATACAAAAGGCGCAATGCCGCCTTAAGTACAAGAATTGAGACTCTTCTTACAGTCGGTGCTTTGAGCATTCCCTGTGAGACCAGTATTACTTTCTGATACACCACTGCAGGTTCAATGTATTCCTTGGACCTTCACATTGACGATGAAACACAGAAATGGCATCGGAATTAAATCCAAAAGGCACAATGCCGTCATAAGTACAAGAATAGAGACTCTTCTCACAGTCGGGGCTTTGAGCATTCCCAGTGAGACCAGTATTAGTTTCCGATACACCACTGCAGGATCAGTGTATTCCTTGGACCTTCACATTGACGATGAAACACAGAAATCGCATCTGAATTAAATACAAAAGGCACAATGCCGCCTTAAGTACAATAATAGAGACTCTTCTTACAGTCGATGCTTTGAGCATTCCCTGTGAGACCAGTATTAGTTTCCGATACACCACTGCAGGTTCAATGTATTTCTTGGACATTCGCATTGACGATGAAACACAGAAATCGCATCGGAATCAAATACAAAAGGCGCAATGCCGCCTTAAGTACTAGAATAGAGACTCTTCTTACAGTCGGTGCTTTGAGCATTCCCTGTGAGACCAGTATTAGTTTCTGATACACCACTGCAGGTTCAATGTATTCCTTGGACCTTCACATTGACGATGAAACACTGAAATCGCATCGGAGTTAAATTCAAAGGGCACAATGCCGCCTTAAGTACAAGAATGGAGACTCTTCTTACTGTCGGTGCTTTGAGCATTCCCTGTGAGACCTGTATTAGTTTCCGATACACCACTGCGGTTCATTGTATTCCTTGGACCATCTCATTGACGATGAAACACAGAAATCGCATCGGAAATAAATAAAAGAGGCGAAATGCCGTCTTAAGTACAAGAATAGAGACTCTTCTTACAGTCGGTGCTTTGAGCATTCCCTGTGAGACCAGTATTAGTTTCTGATACACCACTGCAGGTTCAATGTAATCCTTGGACCTTCACATTGACGATGAAACACAGAGATCGCATCGGAAATAAATACAAACGGCACAATGCCGCCTTAAGTACAAGAATAGAGACTCTTCTTACAGTCGGTGCTTTGAGCATTCCCTGTGAGACCAGTATTAGTTTCGGATACACCACTGCAGGTTCAATGTATTTCTTGGACCTTCACATTGACGATGAAACACAGAAATCGCATCGGAATTAATTACAAAAGGCGCAATGCCACCTTAAGTACAAGAATAGTGACTCTTCCTACTGTCGGTGCTTTGAGCACTCCCTGTGAGACCAGTATTAGTTTCTGATACACCACTGCAGGTTCAATGTATTCCTTGGACCTTCACATTGACTATGAAACGCAGAAATCGCATCGGAATTAAATACAAAATGCGCAATGCCGCCTTAAATACAAGAATAGAGACTCTTCTTACAGTCGGTGCTTTGAGCATTCCCTGTGAGACCAGTATTACTTTCTGATACACCACTGCAGTTTCAATGTATTCCTTGGACCTTCACATTGACGATGAAACACAGAAATCCCATCGGAATTAAATCCAAAAGGCACAATGCCGTCTTAAGTACAAGAATAGAGACTCTTCCTACAGTCGGTGCTTTGAGCATTCCCTGTGAGACCAGTATTACTTTCTGATACACCACTGCACGTTCAATGTATTCCTTGCACCTTCACATTGACAATGAAACACAGAAATCGCATCGGAATTAAATACAAAAGGCGCAATGCCGCCCTAAGTACAAGAATAGAGACTCTTCTTACAGTCGGTGCTTTGAGCATTCCCTGTGAGATCAGTATTAGTTTCCGATACACCACTGCCGGTTCATTGTATTCGTTGGACATTCTCATTGACGATGAAACACAGATATCGCATCGGAATTAAATACAAAAGGCGAAATGCCGACTTAAGTACAAGAATAGAGACTCTTCTTACAGTCGGTGCTTTGAGCATTCCCTGTAAGACCAGTATTAGTTTCTGATACACCACTGCAGGTTCAATGTATTCCTGGGACCTTCACATTGTCGATGAAACACAGAAATCGCATCGGAATTAAATCCAAAAGGCACAATGCCTTCATAAGTACAAGAATAGAGACTCTTCTCACAGTCGGTGCTTTGGGCATTCCCAGTGAGACCAGTATTAGTTTCCGATACACCACAGCGTGTTCAATTTACTCCTTGTACATTCACATTGACGATGAAACACATAAATCGCATCGGAATTAAATACAAAAGGCAAAATGCCGCCCTAAGTACAAGATTAGAGGCTCTTCTTACAGTCGGTGCTTTGAGCATTCCCTCTGAGACCAGTATTAGTTTCTGATACACCACTGCAGGTTCAATGTATTCCTTGGACCTTCTCACTCACGATGAAACACAGAAATCGCATCGGAATTCAATACAAAAGGCACAATGCCGCCTTAAGTACAATAATAGAGACTCTTCTTACAGTCGATGCTTTGAGTATTCCCTGTGAGACCAGTATTAGTTTCCGATACACCACTGCAGGTTCAATGTATTTCTTGGACCTTCACATTGACGATGAAACACAGAAATCGCATCGGAATTAAATACAATAGGCGCAATGCTGCCTTAAGTACAAGAATAGTGACTCTTCTTACAGTCGGTGCTTTGAGCATTCCCTGTGAGACCAGAATTAGATTCTGATACACAACTGCAGGTTCAATGTATTCCTTGGACTTTCACATTGACGATGAAACACAGAAATCGCATCGGAGTTAAATATGAAAGGTACAATGCCGCCTTAAGTACAAGAATAGAGACTCTTCTTACTGTCGCTGGTTTGAGCATTCCCTGTGAGATCAGTATTAGTTTCCGATACACCACAGCCGGTTCATTGTATTCCTTGGACCCTCTCATTGACGATGAAACACAGAAATCGCATCGGAATTAAATACAAAAGGCGAAATGCCGCCTTAAGTACAAGAATAGAGACTCTTCTTACAGTCGGTGCTTTGAGCATTCCCTGTGAGACCAGTAGTAGTTTCTGATACACCACTGCAGGTTCAATGTATTCCTTGGACCTTCACATTGACGATGAAACACAGAAATCGCATCGGAATTAAATCCAAAAGGCACAATGCCGTCATAAGTACAAGAATAGAGACTCTTCTCACAGTCGGTGCTTTGGGCATTCCCAGTGAGACCAGTATAGTTTCCGATACACCACAGCGTGTTCAATGTATTCCTTGGACTTTCACATTGACGATGAAACACAGAAATCGCATCGGAATTAAATCCAAAAGGCACAATGCTGTCTTAAGTACAAGAATAGAGACTCTTCTTACAGTCGGTGCCATGAGCAATCCCTGTCAGACCAGTATTAGTTTCCGATACACCACTGCAGGATCAATGTATTCCTTGGACCTTCACATTGACGATGAAACACAGAAATCGCATCGGAATTAAATATAAAAGCCCCAATGCCGCCTTATGTACAAGAATAGAGACTCTTCTTACGGTTGGTGCTTTGAGCATTTCCTGTGAGATCAATATTAGGTTCTGATACACCACTGCAGGTTCAATGTATTCCTTGGACCTTCACATTGACGATAAAACACAGAAATCGCATCGGAGTTAAATACAAAAGGCACAATGCCGCCTTAAGTACAAGAATAGAGACTCTTCTTACTGTCGGTGCTTTGAGCATTCCCTGTGAGACCAGTATTAGTTTCCGATACACCACTGCAGGTTCAATGTATTCCTTGGACCTTCACATTGACGATGAAACACAGAAATCGCATCGGAATTAAATACAAAAGGCGCAATGCCGCCTTAAGTACAAGAATAGAGACTCTTCTTACAGTCGGTGCTTTGAGCATTCCCTGTGAGACCAGTATTAGTTTCTGATACACCACTGCAGGTTCAATGTATTTCTTGGACCTTCACATTGACGATGAAACACAGATATCGCATCGGGATTAAATATAAAAGGCCCAAGGCCGCCTTAAGTACAAGAATAGAGACTCTTCTTACAGTCGGTGCTTTGAGCATTCCCTGTGAGACCAGTATTAGTTTCCGATACACCACTGCGTGTTCAATTTATTCCTTGGACATTCACATTGACGATGAAACACAGAAATCGCATCTGAATTAAATACAAAAGGCGCAATGCCGCCATACGTACAATAGTAGAGACTCTTCTTACAGTCGATGCTTTTAGCATTCCCTGTGAGACCAGTATTGGTTTCCGATACACCACTGCAGGTTCAATGTATTCCTTGGACCTTCACATTGACGATGAAACACAGAAATCGCATCGGAATTAAATACAAAAGGCAAAAAGCAGCCTTAAGTACAAGAATAGAGACTCGTCTTACAGTCGGTGCTTTGAGCATTCCCTGTGAGACCAGTATTAGTTTCTGATACACCACTGCAGGTTCAATGTATTCCTTGGACCTTCACATTGACGATGCAACACAGAAATCGCATCAGAATTAAATACAAAAGGCACAATGCTGTCTTAAGTACAAGATTAGAGACTCTTCTTACAGTCGGTGCCATGAGCATTCCCAGTGAGACCAGTATTAGTTTCCAATACACCACTGCAGGATCAGTGTATTCCTTGGACCTTCACATTGACGATGAAACACAGAAATCGCATCTGAATTAAATACAAAAGGCACAATGCCGCCTTAAGTACAATAATAGAGACTCTTCTTACAGTCGATGCTTTGAGCATTCCCAGTGAGACCAGTATTAGTTTCCGATACACCACTGCAGGTTCAATGTATTTCTTGGACATTCGCATTGACGATGAAACACAGAAATCGCATCGGAATCAAATACAAAAGGCGCAATGCCGCCTTAAGTACTAGAATAGAGACTCTTCTTACAGTCGGTGCTTTGAGCATTCCCTGTGAGACCAGTATTAGTTTTTGATACACCACTGCAGGTTCAATGTATTCCTTGGACCTTCACATTGACGATGAAACACTGAAATCGCATCGGAGTTAAATTCAAAAGGCACAATGCCGCCTTAAGTACAAGAATGGAGACTCTTCTTACTGTCGGTGCTTTGAGCATTCCCTGTGAGACCTGTATTAGTTTCCGATACACCACTGCGGTTCATTGTATTCCTTGGAACTTCTCATTGACGATGAAACACAAAAATCGCATCGGAAATAAATAAAAGAGGCGAAATGCCGCCTTAAGTACAAGAATAGAGACTCTTCTTACAGTCGGTGCTTTGAGCATTCCCTGTGAGACCAGTATTAGTTTCTGATACACCACTGCAGGTTCAATGTATTCCTTGGACCTTCACATTGACGATAAAACACAGAGATCGCATCGGAAATAAATACAAACGGCACAATGCCGCCTTAAGTACAAGAATAAAAAATCTTCTTACAGTCGGTGCTTTGAGCATTCCCTGTGAGACCAGTATTAGTTTCCGATACACCACTGCAGGTTCAATGTATTCCTTGGACCTTCACATTGACGATGAAACACAAAAATCGCATCGGAATTAAATATAAAAGGCCCAATGTCGCCTTAAGTACAAGAATAGAGACTCTTCTTACAGTCGGTGCTTTGAGCATTCCCTGTGAGACCAGTATTAGTTTCCGATACACCACTGCAGGTTCAATGTATTTCTTGGACCTTCACATTGACGATGAAACACAGAAATCGCATCGGAATTAATTACAAAAGGCGCAATGCCACCTTAAGTACAAGAATAGAGACTCTTCATACTGTCGGTGCTTTGAGCACTCCCTGTGAGACCAGTATTAGTTTCTGATACACCACTGCAGGTTCAATGTATTCCTTGGACCTTCACATTGACTATGAAACGCAGAAATCGCATCGGAATTAAATACAAAGTGCGCAATGCCGCCTTAAATACAAGAATAGAGACTCTTCTTACAGTCGGTGCCATGAGCATTCCCTGTGAGACCAGTATTAGTTTCCGATACACCACTGCAGGTTCAATGTATTCCCTGGACCTTCACATTGACGATGAAACACAGAAATCGCATCGGAATTAAATATAAAAGGCCCAATGCCGCCTTAAGTACAAGAATAGAGACCCTTCTTACTCTCGGTGCTTTGAGCATTCCCTGTGAGATCAGTATTAGTTTCCGATACACCACTGCCGGTTCATTGTATTCCTTGGACCTTCACATTGACGATGAAACACAGAAATCGCATCGGAATTAAATATAAAAGGCCCAATGCCGCCTTAAGTACAAGAATAGAGACCCTTCTTACTCTCGGTGCTTTGAGAATTCCCTGTGAGATCAGTATTAGTTTCCGATACACCACTGCCGGTTCATTGTATTCCTTGGACATTCTCATTGACGATGAAACACAGATATCGCATCGGAATTAAATACAAAAGGCGAAATGCCGACTTAAGTACAAGAATAGAGACTCTTCTTACAGTCGGTGCTTTGAGCATTCCCTGTAAGACCAGTATTAGTTTCTGATACACCACTGCAGGTTCAATGTATTCCTGGGACCTTCACATTGACGATGAAACACAGAAATCGCATGGGAATTAAATTCAAACGGCACAATGCCGCCTTAAGTACAAGAATAGAGACTCTTCTCACAGTCGGTGCTTTGGGCATTCCCAGTGAGACCAGTATTAGTTTCCGATACACCACAGCGTGTTCAATTTACTCCTTGTACATTCACATTGACGATGAAACACATAAATCGCATCGGAATTAAATACAAAAGGCAAAATGCCGCCCTAAGTACAAGAATAGAGGCTCTTCTTACAGTCGGTGCTTTGAGCATTCCCTCTGAGACCAGTATTAGTTTCTGATACACCACTGCAGGTTCAATGTATACCTTAGACCTTCGCATTGACGATGAAACACAGAAATCGCATCGGAATTAAATACAAAAGGCACAATGCTGTCTTAATTACAAGAATACAGACTCTTCTTAGAGTCGGTGCCATGAGCATTCACTGTGAGACCAGTATTAGTTTCTGATACACCACTGCAGGTTCAATGTATTCCTTAGACCTTCACATTGACGATGAAACACAGAAATCGCATCTGCATTAAATGCAAAAGGCGCAATGCCGCCTTAAGTACAATAATAGAGACTCTTCTTACAGTCGATGCTTTGAGCATTCCCTGTGAGACCAGTATTAGTTTCCGATACACCACTTCAGGTTCAATGTATATCTTGGACCTTCACATTGACGATGAAACACAGAAATCGCATCGGAATTAAATACAAAAGGCGCAATGCTGCCTTAAGTACAAGAATAGAGACTCTTCTTACAGTCGGTGCTTTGAGCATTCCCTGTGAGACCAGTATTAGTTTCTGATACACCACTGCACTATCAATGTATTCCTTGGACCTTCACATTGACGATGAAACACAGAAATCGCATCGGAGTTAAATACAAAAGGTACAATGCCGCCTTAAGTACAAGAATAGAGAGTCTTCTTACTGTCGCTGGTTTGAGCATTCCCTGTGACATCAGTATTAGTTTCCGATACACCACAGCCGGTTCATGGTATTCCTTGAACCTTCTCATTGACGATGAAACACAGAAATCGCATCGGAATTAAATACAAAAGGCGAAATGCCGCCTTAAGTACAAGAATAGAGACTCTTCTTACAGTCGGTGCTTTGAGCATTCCCTGTGAGACCAGTAGTAGTTTCTGATACACCACTGCAGGTTCAATGTATTCCTTGGACCTTCACATTGACGATGAAACACAGAAATCGCATCGGAATTAAATCCAAAAGGCACAATGCCGTCATAAGTACAAGAATAGAGACTCTTCTCACAGTCGGTGCTTTGGGCATTCCCAGTGAGACCAGTATTAGTTTCTGATACACCACTGCGTGTTCAATTTATTCCTTGGACATTCACATTGACGATGAAACACATAAATCGCATCGGAATTAAATACAAAAGGCGCAATGCCGCCATAAGTACAATAGTAGAGACTCTTCTTACAGTCGATGCTTTTAGCATTCCCTGTGAGACCAGTATTAGTTTCCGATACACCACTGCAGGTTCAATGTATTCCTTGGACCTTCACATTGACGATGAAACACAGAAATCGCATCGGAATTAAATACAAAAGGCAAAAAGCAGCCTTAAGTACAAGAATAGAGACTCTTCTTACAGTCGGTGCTTTGAGCATTCCCTGTGAGACCAGTATTAGTTTCTGATACACCACTGCAGGTTCCATGTATTCCTTGGACCTTCACATTGACGATGAAACACAGATATCGCATCAGAATTAAATACAAAAGGCACAATGCTGTCTTAAGTACAAGAATAGGTACTCTTCTTACAGTCGGTGCCATGAGCATTCCCTGTGAGACCAGTATTAGTTTCCGATACACCACTGCACTATCAATGTATTCCTTGGACCTTCACATTGACGATGAAACACAGAAATCGCATCGGAATTAAATATAAAAGGCCCAATGCCACCTTAAGTACAAGAATAGTGACTCTTCTTACAGTCGGTGCTTTGAGCATTCCCTGTGAGACCAGAATTAGATTCCGATACACAACTGCAGGCTCAATGTATTCCATGGACTTTCACACTGACGATGAAACACAGAAATCGCATCGGAGTTAAATACGAAAGGTACAATGCCGCCTTAAGTACAAGAATAGAGACTCTTCTTACTGTCGCTGGTTTGAGCATTCCCTGTAAGATCAGTATTAGTTTCCGATACACCACAGCCTGTTCATTGTATTCCTTGGACCTTCTCAATGACGATGAAACACAGAAATCGCATCGGAATTAAATACAAAAGGCGAAATGCCGCCTTAAGTACAAGAATAGAGACTCTTCTTACAGTCGGTGCTTTGAGCATTCCCTGTGAGACCAGTAGTAGTTTCTGATACACCACTGCAGGTTCAATGTATTCCTTGGACCTTCACATTGACGATGAAACACAAAAATCGCATCGGAATTAAATCCATAAGGCACAATGCCGTCATAAGTACAAGAATAGAGACTCTTCTCACAGTCGGTGCTTTGGGCATTCCCAGTGAGACCAGTATAGTTTCCGATACACCACAGCGTGTTCAATTTATTCCTTGGACATTCACATTGACGATGAAACACAGAAATCGCATCGGAATTAAACACAAAAGGCGCAATGCCGCCTTAAGTACAAGAATAGAGACTCTTCTTACAGTCGGTGCTTTGAGCATTCCCTGTGAGACCAGTATTACTTTCTGATACACCACTGCAGGTTCAACGTATTCCTTGGACTTTCACATTGACGATGAAACACAGAAATCGCATCGGAATTAAATCCAAAAGGCACAATGCTGTCTTAAGTACAAGAATAGAGACTCTTCTTACAGTCGGTGCCATGAGCAATCCCTGTGAGACCAGTATTAGTTTCCGATACACCACTGCAGGATCAATGTATTCCTTGGACCTTCACATTGACGATGAAACACAGAAATCGCATCGGAATTAAATATAAAAGGCCCAATGCCGCCTTATGTACAAGAATAGAGACTCTTCTTACAGTTGGTGCTTTGAGCATTTCCTGTGAGATCAATATTAGGTTCTGATACACCACTGCAGGTTCAATGTATTCCTTGGACCTTCACATTGACGATGAAACACAGAAATCGCATCGGAATTAAATACAAAAGGCGCAATGCCGCCTTGAGTACAAGAATAGAGACTCTTCTTACAGTCGGTGCTTTGAGCATTCCCTGTGAGACCAGTATTAGTTTCTGATACACCACTGCAGATTCAATGTATTTCTTGGACCTTCACATTATCGATGAAACACAGATATCGCATCGGGATTAAATATAAAAGGCCCAAGGCCGCCTTAAGTACAAGAATAGAGACTCTTCTTACAGTCGGTGCTTTGAGCATTCCCTGTGAGACCAGTATTAGTTTCCGATACACCACTGCGTGTTCAATTCATTCCTTGGACATTCACATTGACGATGAAACACATAAATCGCATCGGAATTAAATACAAATGGCGCAATGCCGCCATAAGTACAATAGTAGAGACTCTTCTTACAGTCGATGCTTTTAGCATTCCCTGTGAGACCAGTATTAGTTTCCGATACACCACTGCAGGTTCAATGTATTCCTTGGACCTTCACATTGACGATGAAACACAGAAATCGCATCGGAATTAAATACAAAAGGCAAAAAGCAGCCTTAAGTACAAGAATAGAGACTCTTCTTACAGTCGGTGCTTTGAGCATTCCCTGTGAGACCAGTATTAGTTTCTGACACACCACTGCAGGTTCCATGTATTCCTTGGACCTTCACATTGACGATGAAACACAGAAATCGCATCAGAATTAAATACAAAAGGCACAATGCTGTCTTAAGTACAAGAATAGAGACTCTTCTTACAGTCGGTGCCATGAGCATTCCCTGTGAGACCAGTATTAGTTTCCGATACACCACTGCACTATCAATGTATTCCTTGGACCTTCACATTGACGATGAAACACAGAAATCGCATCGGAATTAAATATAAAAGGCCCAATGCCACCTTAAGTACAAGAATAGTGACTCTTCTTACAGTCGGTGCTTTGAGCATTCCCTGTGAGACCAGAATTAGATTCTGATACACAACTGCAGGTTCAATGTATTCCTTGGACTTTCACATTGACGATGAAACACAGAAATCGCATCGGAGTTAAATACAAAAGGTACAATGCCGCCTTAAGTACAAGAATAGAGACTCTTCTTACTGTCGCTGGTTTGAGCATTCCCTGTGAGATCAGTATTAGTTTCCGATACACCACAGCCGGTTCATTGTATTCCTTGGACCTTCTCATTGATGATGAAACACAGAAATCGCATCGGAATTAAATACAAAAGGCGAAATGCCGCCTTAAGTACAAGAATAGAGACTCTTCTTACAGTCGGTGCTTTGAGCATTCCCTGTGAGACCAGTAGTAGTTTCTGATACACCACTGCAGGTTCAATGTATTCCTTGGGCCTTCACATTGACGATGAAACACAGTAATCGCATCGGAATTAAATCCAAAAGGCACAATGCCGTCATAAGTACAAGAATAGAGACTCTTCTCACAGTCGGTGCTTTGGGCATTCCCAGTGAGACCAGTATAGTTTCCGATACACCACAGCGTGTTCAATTTATTCCTTGGACATTCACATTGAAGATGAAACACAGAAATCGCATCGGAATTAAATACAAAAGGCGCAATGCCGCCTTAAGTACAAGAATAGAGACTCTTCTTACAGTCGGTGCTTTGAGCAATCCCTGTGAGACCAGTATTACTTTCTGATACACCACTGCAGGTTCAATGTATTCCTTGGACTTTCACATTGACGATGAAACACAGAAATCGCATCGGAATTAAATCCAAAAGGCACAATGCTGTCTTAAGTACAAGAATAGAGACTCTTCTTACAGTCGGTGCCATGAGCAATCCCTGTGAGACCAGTATTAGTTTCCGATACACCACTGCAGGATCAATGTATTCCTTGGACCTTCACATTGACGATGAAACACAGAAATCGCATCGGAATTAAATATAAAAGGCCCAATGCCGCCTTATGTACAAGAATAGAGACTCTTCTTACAGTTGGTGCTTTGAGCATTTCCTGTGAGATCAATATTAGGTTCTGATACACCACTGCAGGTTCAATGTATTCCTTGGACCTTCACATTGACGATAAAACACAGAAATCGCATCGGAGTTAAATACAAAAGGCACAATGCCGCCTTAAGTACAAGAATAGAGACTCTTCTTACTGTCGGTGCTTTGAGCATTCCCTGTGAGACCAGTATTAGTTTCCGATACACCACTGCAGGTTCAATGTTTTCCTTGGACCTTCACATTGACGATGAAACACAGAAATCGCATCTGAATTAAATACAAAAGGCGCAATGCCGCCATACGTACAATAGTAGAGACTCTTCTTACAGTCGATGCTTTTAGCATTCCCTGTGAGACCAGTATTGGTTTCCGATACACCACTGCAGGTTCAATGTATTCCTTGGACCTTCACATTGACGATTAAACACAGAAATCGCATCGGAATTAAATACAAAAGGCAAAAAGCAGCCTTAAGTACAAGAATAGAGACTCTTCTTACAGTCGGTGTTTGAGCATTCCCTGTGAGACCAGTATTAGTTTCTGATACACCACTGCAGGTTCAATGTATTCCTTGGACCTTCACATTGACGATGAAACACAGAAATCGCATCAGAATTAAATACAAAAGGCACAATGCTGTCTTAAGTACAAGAATAGAGACTCTTCTTACAGTCGGTGCCATGAGCATTCCCTGTGAGACCAGTATTAGTTTCCGATACACCACTGCACAATCAATGTATTCCTTGGACCTTCACATTGACGATGAAACACAGAAATCGCATCTGCACTAAATACAAAAGGCGCAATGCCGCCTTAAGTACAATAATAGAGACTCTTCTTACAGTCTATGCTTTGAGCATTCCCTGTGAGACCAGTATTAGTTTCCGATACACCACTGCAGGTTCAATGTATTTCATGGACCTTCACATTGACGATGAAACACAGAAATCGCATCGGAATTAAATACAAAAGGCGCAATGCCGCCTTACGTACAAGAATAGAGACTGTTCTTACAGTCGGTGCTTTGAGCTTTCCCTGTGAGACCAGTATTAGTTTCTGATACACCACTGCAGGTTCAATGTATTCCTTGGACCTTCACATTGACGATGAAACACAGAAATCGCATCGGAATTAAATATAAAAGGCCCAAGGCCGCCTTAAGTACAAGAATAGAGACTCTTCTTACAGTCGGTGCTTTGAGCATTCCCTGTGAGACCAGTATTGGTTTCCGATACACCACTGCGTGTTCAATTTATTCCTTGGACATTCACATTGACGATGAAACACAGAAATCGCATCTGAATTAAATACAAAAGGCGCAATGCCGCCATAAGTACAATAGTAGAGACTCTTCTTACAGTCGATGCTTTTAGCATTCCCTGTGAGACCAGTATTAGTTTCCGATACACCACTGCAGGTTCAATGTATTCCTTGGACCTTCACATTGACGATGAAACACAGAAATCGCATCGGAATTAAATACAAAAGGCAAAAAGCAGCCTTAAGTACAAGATTAGAGACTCTTCTTAGAGTCGGTGCTTTGAGCATTCCCTGTGAGACCAGTATTAGTTTCTGATACACCACTGCAGGTTCAATGTATTCCTTGGACCTTCACATTGACGATGAAACACAGAAATCGCATCAGAATTAAATACAAAAGGCACAATGCTGTCTTAAGTACAAGAATAGAGACTCTTCTTATAGTCGGTGCCATGAGCATTCCCTGTGAGACCAGTATTAGTTTCCGATACACCACTGCACTATCAGTGTATTCCTTGGACCTTCGTATTGACGATGAAACACAGAACTCGCATCGGAATTAAATATAAAAAGCCCAATGCCACCTTAAGTACAAGAATAGTGACTCTTCTTACAGTCGGTGCTTTGAGCATTCCCTGTGAGACCAGTATTAGTTTCTGATACACCACTGCAGGTTCAATGTATTCCTTGGACTTTCACATTGACGATGAAACACAGAAATCGCATCGGAGTTAAATACAAAAGGTACAATGCCGCCTTAAGTACAAGAATAGAGACTCTTCTTACTGTCGCTGCTTTGAGCATTCCCTGTGAGATCAGTATTAGTTTCCGATACACCACAGCCGGTTCATTGTATTCCTTGGACCTTCTCATTGACGATGATACACAGAAATCGCATCGGAATTAAATATAAAAGGCCCAATGCCGCCTTAAGTACAAGAATAGAGACCCTTCTTACTCTCGGTGCTTTGAGAATTCCCTGTGAGATCAGTATTAGTTTCCGATACACCACTGCCGGTTCATTGTATTCCTTGGACATTCTCATTGACGATGAAACACAGATATCGCATCGGAATTAAATACAAAAGGCGAAATGCCGCCTTGAGTACAAGAATAGAGACTCTTCTTACAGTCGGTGCTTTGAGCATTTCCTGTGAGATCAATATTAGGTTCTGATACACCACTGCAGGTTCAATGTATTCCTTGGACCTTCACATTGACGATGAAACACAGAAATCGCATCGGAATTAAATACAAAAGGCGCAATGCCGCCTTGAGTACAAGAATAGAGACTCTTCTTACAGTCGGTGCTTTGAGCATTCCCTGTGAGACCAGTATTAGTTTCTGATACACCACTGCAGATTCAATGTATTTCTTGGACCTTCACATTATCGATGAAACACAGATATCGCATCGGGATTAAATATAAAAGGCCCAAGGCCGCCTTAAGTACAAGAATAGAGACTCTTCTTACAGTCGGTGCTTTGAGCATTCCCTGTGAGACCAGTATTAGTTTCCGATACACCACTGCGTGTTCAATTCATTCCTTGGACATTCACATTGACGATGAAACACATAAATCGCATCGGAATTAAATACAAATGGCGCAATGCCGCCATAAGTACAATAGTAGAGACTCTTCTTACAGTCGATGCTTTTAGCATTCCCTGTGAGACCAGTATTAGTTTCCGATACACCACTGCAGGTTCAATGTATTCCTTGGACCTTCACATTGACGATGAAACACAGAAATCGCATCGGAATTAAATACAAAAGGCAAAAAGCAGCCTTAAGTACAAGAATAGAGACTCTTCTTACAGTCGGTGCTTTGAGCATTCCCTGTGAGACCAGTATTAGTTTCTGACACACCACTGCAGGTTCCATGTATTCCTTGGACCTTCACATTGACGATGAAACACAGAAATCGCATCAGAATTAAATACAAAAGGCACAATGCTGTCTTAAGTACAAGAATAGAGACTCTTCTTACAGTCGGTGCCATGAGCATTCCCTGTGAGACCAGTATTAGTTTCCGATACACCACTGCACTATCAATGTATTCCTTGGACCTTCACATTGACGATGAAACACAGAAATCGCATCGGAATTAAATATAAAAGGCCCAATGCCACCTTAAGTACAAGAATAGTGACTCTTCTTACAGTCGGTGCTTTGAGCATTCCCTGTGAGACCAGAATTAGATTCTGATACACAACTGCAGGTTCAATGTATTCCTTGGAGTTTCACATTGACGATGAAACACAGAAATCGCATCGGAGTTAAATACAAAAGGTACAATGCCGCCTTAAGTACAAGAATAGAGACTCTTCTTACTGTCGCTGGTTTGAGCATTCCCTGTGAGATCAGTATTAGTTTCCGATACACCACAGCCGGTTCATTGTATTCCTTGGACCTTCTCATTGACGATGAAACACAGAAATCGCATCGGAATTAAATACAAAAGGCGAAATGCCGCCTTAAGTACAAGAATAGAGACTCTTCTTACAGTCGGTGCTTTGAGCATTCCCTGTGAGACCAGTAGTAGTTTCTGATACACCACTGCAGGTTCAATGTATTCCTTGGGCCTTCACATTGACGATGAAACACAGTAATCGCATCGGAATTAAATCCAAAAGGCACAATGCCGTCATAAGTACAAGAATAGAGACTCTTCTCACAGTCGGTGCTTTGGGCATTCCCAGTGAGACCAGTATAGTTTCCGATACACCACAGCGTGTTCAATTTATTCCTTGGACATTCACATTGAAGATGAAACACAGAAATCGCATCGGAATTAAATACAAAAGGCGCAATGCCGCCTTAAGTACAAGAATAGAGACTCTTCTTACAGTCGGTGCTTTGAGCAATCCCTGTGAGACCAGTATTACTTTCTGATACACCACTGCAGGTTCAATGTATTCCTTGGACTTTCACATTGACGATGAAACACAGAAATCGCATCGGAATTAAATCCAAAAGGCACAATGCTGTCTTAAGTACAAGAATAGAGACTCTTCTTACAGTCGGTGCCATGAGCAATCCCTGTGAGACCAGTATTAGTTTCCGATACACCACTGCAGGATCAATGTATTCCTTGGACCTTCACATTGACGATGAAACACAGAAATCGCATCGGAATTAAATATAAAAGGCCCAATGCCGCCTTATGTACAAGAATAGAGACTCTTCTTACAGTTGGTGCTTTGAGCATTTCCTGTGAGATCAATATTAGGTTCTGATACACCACTGCAGGTTCAATGTATTCCTTGGACCTTCACATTGACGATAAAACACAGAAATCGCATCGGAGTTAAATACAAAAGGCACAATGCCGCCTTAAGTACAAGAATAGAGACTCTTCTTACTGTCGGTGCTTTGAGCATTCCCTGTGAGACCAGTATTAGTTTCCGATACACCACTGCAGGTTCAATGTTTTCCTTGGACCTTCACATTGACGATGAAACACAGAAATCGCATCTGAATTAAATACAAAAGGCGCAATGCCGCCATACGTACAATAGTAGAGACTCTTCTTACAGTCGATGCTTTTAGCATTCCCTGTGAGACCAGTATTGGTTTCCGATACACCACTGCAGGTTCAATGTATTCCTTGGACCTTCACATTGACGATTAAACACAGAAATCGCATCGGAATTAAATACAAAAGGCAAAAAGCAGCCTTAAGTACAAGAATAGAGACTCTTCTTACAGTCGGTGTTTGAGCATTCCCTGTGAGACCAGTATTAGTTTCTGATACACCACTGCAGGTTCAATGTATTCCTTGGACCTTCACATTGACGATGAAACACAGAAATCGCATCAGAATTAAATACAAAAGGCACAATGCTGTCTTAAGTACAAGAATAGAGACTCTTCTTACAGTCGGTGCCATGAGCATTCCCTGTGAGACCAGTATTAGTTTCCGATACACCACTGCACAATCAATGTATTCCTTGGACCTTCACATTGACGATGAAACACAGAAATCGCATCTGCACTAAATACAAAAGGCGCAATGCCGCCTTAAGTACAATAATAGAGACTCTTCTTACAGTCTATGCTTTGAGCATTCCCTGTGAGACCAGTATTAGTTTCCGATACACCACTGCAGGTTCAATGTATTTCATGGACCTTCACATTGACGATGAAACACAGAAATCGCATCGGAATTAAATACAAAAGGCGCAATGCCGCCTTACGTACAAGAATAGAGACTGTTCTTACAGTCGGTGCTTTGAGCTTTCCCTGTGAGACCAGTATTAGTTTCTGATACACCACTGCAGGTTCAATGTATTCCTTGGACCTTCACATTGACGATGAAACACAGAAATCGCATCGGAATTAAATATAAAAGGCCCAAGGCCGCCTTAAGTACAAGAATAGAGACTCTTCTTACAGTCGGTGCTTTGAGCATTCCCTGTGAGACCAGTATTGGTTTCCGATACACCACTGCGTGTTCAATTTATTCCTTGGACATTCACATTGACGATGAAACACAGAAATCGCATCTGAATTAAATACAAAAGGCGCAATGCCGCCATAAGTACAATAGTAGAGACTCTTCTTACAGTCGGTGCTTTGAGCAATCCCTGTGAGACCAGTATTAGTTTCCGATACACCACTGCCGGTTCATTGTATTCCTTGGACCGTCACATTGACTATGAAACGCAGAAATCGCATCGGAATTAAATACAAAGTGCGCAATGCCGCCTTAAATACAAGAATAGAGACTCTTCTTACAGTCGGTGCCATGAGCATTCCCTGTGAGACCAGTATTAGTTTCCGATACACCACTGCAGGTTCAATGAATTCCCTGGACCTTCACATTGACGATGAAACACAGAAATCGCATCGGAATTAAATATAAAAGGCCCAATGCCGCCTTAAGTACAAGAATAGAGACCCTTCTTACTCTCGGTGCTTTGAGCATTCCCTGTGAGATCAGTATTAGTTTCCGATACACCACTGCCGGTTCATTGTATTCCTTGGACCTTCACATTGACGATGAAACACAGAAATCGCATCGGAATTAAATATAAAAGGCCCAATGCCGCCTTAAGTACAAGAATAGAGACCCTTCTTACTCTCGGTGCTTTGAGAATTCCCTGTGAGATCAGTATTAGTTTCCGATACACCACTGCCGGTTCATTGTATTCCTTGGACATTCTCATTGACGATGAAACACAGATATCGCATCGGAATTAAATACAAAAGGCGAAATGCCGCCTTAAGTACAAGAATAGAGACTCTTCTTACAGTCGGTGCTTTGAGCATTCCCTGTAAGACCAGTATTAGTTTCTGATACACCACTGCAGGTTCAATGTATTCCTGGGACCTTCACATTGACGATGAAACACAGAAATCGCATGGGAATTAAATTCAAACGGCACAATGCCGCCTTAAGAACAAGAATAGAGACTCTTCTCACAGTCGGTGCTTTGGGCATTCCCAGTGAGACCAGTATTAGTTTCCGATACACCACAGCATGTTCAATTTACTCCTTGTACATTCACATTGACGATGAAACACATAAATCGCATCGGAATTAAATACAAAAGGCAAAATGCCGCCCTAAGTACAAGAATAGAGGCTCTTCTTACAGTCGGTGCTTTGAGCATTCCCTCTGAGACCAGTATTAGTTTCTGATACACCACTGCAGGTTCAATGTATACCTTAGACCTTCGCATTGACGATGAAACACAGAAATCGCATCGGAATTAAATACAAAAGGCACAATGCTGTCTTAATTACAAGAATACAGACTCTTCTTAGAGTCGGTGCCATGAGCATTCACTGTGAGACCAGTATTAGTTTCTGATACACCACTGCAGGTTCAATGTATTCCTTAGACCTTCACATTGACGATGAAACACAGAAATCGCATCTGCATTAAATGCAAAAGGCGCAATGCCGCCTTAAGTACAATAATAGAGACTCTTCTTACAGTCGATGCTTTGAGCATTCCCTGTGAGACCAGTATTAGTTTCTGATACACCACTGCAGGTTCAATGTATTCCTTGGACCTTCACATTGACGATGAAACACAGATATCACATCGGAATTAAATATAAAAGGCCCAAGGCCGCCGTAAGTACAAGAATAGAGACTCTACTTACAGTCGGTGCTTTGAGCATTCCCTGTGAGACCAGTATTAGTTTCTGATACACCACTGCGTGTTCAACTTATTCCTTGGACATTCACATTGACGATGAAACACAGAAATCGCATCTGAATTAAATACAAAAGGCGCAATGCCGCCATAAGTACAATAGTAGAGACTCTTCTTACAGTCGATGCTTTTAGCATTCCCTGTGAGACCAGTATTTGTTTCCGATACACCACTGCAGGTTCAATGTATTCCTTGGACCTTCACATTGACGATGAAACACAGAAATCGCATCGGAATTAAATACAAAAGGCAAAAAGCAGCCTTAAGTACAAGATTAGAGACTCTTCTTAGAGTCGGTGCTTTGAGCATTCCCTGTGAGACCAGTATTAGTTTTTGATACACCACTGCAGGTTCCATGTATTCCTTGGACCTTCACATTGACGATGAAACACAGAAATCGCATCAGAATTAAATACAAAAGGCACAATGCTGTCTTAAGTACAAGAATAGAGACTCTTCTTACAGTCGGTGCCATGAGCATTCCCTGTGAGACCAGTATTAGTTTCCGATACACCACTGCACTATCAATGTATTCCTTGGACCTTCACATTGACTATGAAACACAGAAATCGCATCGGAATTAAATATAAAAGGCCCAATGCCACCTTAAGTACAAGAATAGTGACTCTTCTTACAGTCGGTGCTTTGAGCATTCCCTGTGAGACCAGAATTAGATTCTGATACACAACTGCAGGTTCAATGTATTCCTAGGACTTTCACATTGACGATGAAACACAGAAATCGCATCGGAGTTAAATACAAAAGGTACAATGCCGCCTTAAGTACAAGAATAGAGACTCTTCTTACTGTCGCTGGTTTGAGCATTCCCTGTGACATCAGTATTAGTTTCCGATACACCACAGCCGGTTCATTGTATTCCTTGGACCTTCTCATTGACGATGAAACACAGAAATCGCATCGGAATTAAATACAAAAGGCGAAATGCCGCCTTAAGTACAAGAATAGAGACTCATCTTACAGTCGGTGCTTTGAGCATTCCCTGTGAGACCAGTAGTAGTTTCTGATACACCACTGCAGGTTCAATGTATTCCTTGGACCTTCACATTGACGATGAAACACAGAAATCGCATCGGAATTAAATCCAAAAGGCACAATGCCGTCATAAGTACAAGAATAGAGACTCTTCTCACAGTCGGTGCTTTGGGCATTCCCAGTGAGACCAGTATTAGTTTCTGATACACCACTGCGTGATCAATTTATTCCTTGGACATTCACATTGACGATGAAACACATAAATCGCATCGGAATTAAATACAAAAGGCGCAATGCCGCCATAAGTACAATAGTAGAGACTCTTCTTACAGTCGATGCTTTTAGCATTCCCTGTGAGACCAGTATTAGTTTCCGATACACCACTGCAGGTTCAATGTATTCCTTGGACCTTCACATTGACGATGAAACACAGAAATCGCATCGGAATTAAATACAAAAGGCAAAAAGCAGCCTTAAGTACAAGAATAGAGACTCTTCTTACAGTCGGTGCTTTGAGCATTTCCTGTGAGACCAGTATTAGTTTCTGATACACCACTGCAGGTTCCATGTATTCCTTGGACCTTCACATTGACGATGAAACACAGAAATCGCATCAGAATTAAATACAAAAGGCACAATGCTGTCTTAAGTACAAGAATAGGTACTCTTCTTACAGTCGGTGCCATGAGCATTCCCTGTGAGACCAGTATTAGTTTCCGATACACCACTGCACTATCAATGTATTCCTTGGACCTTCACATTGACGATGAAACACAGAAATCGCATCGGAATTAAATATAAAAGGCCCAATGCCACCTTAAGTACAAGAATAGTGACTCTTCTTACAGTCGGTGCTTTGAGCATTCCCTGTGAGACCAGAATTAGATTCTGATACACAACTGCATTCTCAATGTATTCCTTGGACTTTCACACTGACGATGAAACACAGAAATCGCATCGGAGTTAAATACGAAAGGTACAATGCCGCCTTAAGTACAAGAATAGAGACTCTTCTTACTGTCGCTGGTTTGAGCATTCCCTGTGAGATCAGTATTAGTTTCCGATACACCACAGCCTGTTCATTGTATTCCTTGGACCTTCTCATTGACGATGAAACACAGAAATCGCATCGGAATTAAATACAAAAGGCGAAATGCCGCCTTAAGTACAAGAATAGAGACTCTTCTTACAGTCGGTGCTTTGAGCATTCCCTGTCAGACCAGTAGTAGTTTCTGATACACCACTGCAGGTTCAATGTATTCCTTGGACCTTCACATTGACGATGAAACACAGAAATCGCATCGGAATTAAATCCATAAGGCACAATGCCGTCATAAGTACAAGAATAGAGACTCTTCTCACAGTCGGTGCTTTGGGCATTCCCAGTGAGACCAGTATAGTTTCCGATACACCACAGCGTGTTCAATTTATTCCTTGGACATTCACATTGACGATGAAACACAGAAATCGCATCGGAATTAAACACAAAAGGCGCAATGCCGCCTTAAGTACAAGAATAGAGACTCTTCTTACAGTCGGTGATTTGAGCATTCCCTGTGAGACCAGTATTACTTTCTGATACACCACTGCAGGTTCAACGTATTCCTTGGACTTTCACATTGACGATGAAACACAGAAATCGCATCGGAATTAAATCCAAAAGGCACAATGCTGTCTTAAGTACAAGAATAGAGACTCTTCTTACAGTCGGTGCCATGAGCAATCCCTGTGAGACCAGTATTAGTTTCCGATACACCACTGCAGGATCAATGTATTCCTTGGACCTTCACATTGACGATGAAACACAGAAATCGCATCGGAATTAAATATAAAAGGCCCAATGCCGCCTTATGTACAAGAATAGAGACTCTTCTTACAGTTGGTGCTTTGAGCATTTCCTGTGAGATCAATATTAGGTTCTGATACACCACTGCAGGTTCAATGTATTCCTTGGACCTTCACATTGACGATGAAACACAGAAATCGCATCGGAATTAAATACAAAAGGCGCAATGCCGCCTTAAGTACAAGAATAGAGACTCTTCTTACAGTCGGTGCTTTGAGCATTCCCTGTGAGACCAGTATTAGTTTCTGATACACCACTGCAGATTCAATGTATTTCTTGGACCTTCAC
The DNA here is from genome assembly GCF_023864345.2 of Schistocerca serialis cubense. Classification (NCBI taxonomy): domain Eukaryota; kingdom Metazoa; phylum Arthropoda; class Insecta; order Orthoptera; family Acrididae; genus Schistocerca; species Schistocerca serialis. Next base: position 1,065,968,118 of record NC_064640.1, read on the forward strand.
ATTATCGATGAAACACAGATATCGCATCGGGATTAAATATAAAAGGCCCAAGGCCGCCTTAAGTACAAGAATAGAGACTCTTCTTACAGTCGGTGCTTTGAGCATTCCCTGTGAGACCAGTATTAGTTTCCGATACACCACTGCGTGTTCAATTTATTCCTTGGACATTCACATTGACGATGAAACACAGAAATCGCATCTGAATTAAATACAAAAGGCGCAATGCCGCCATACGTACAATAGTAGAGACTCTTCTTACAGTCGATGCTTTTAGCATTCCCTGTGAGACCAGTATTGGTTTCCGATACACCACTGCAGGTTCAATGTATTCCTTGGACCTTCACATTGACGATGAAACACAGAAATCGCATCAGAATTAAATACAAATGGCACAATGCTGTCTTAAGTACAAGAATAGAGACTCTTCTTACAGTCGGTACCATGAGCATTCCCTGTGAGACCAGTATTAGTTTCCGATACACCACTGCACTATCAATGTATTCCTTGGACCTTCACATTGACGATGAAACACAGAAATCGCATCGGAATTAAATATAAAAGGCCCAATGCCACCTTAAGTACAAGAATAGTGACTCTTCTTACAGTCGGTGCTTTGAGCATTCCCTGTGAGACCAGAATTAGATTCTGATACACAACTGCAGGTTCAATGTATTCCTTGGACTTTCACATTGACGATGAAACACAGAAATCGCATCGGAGTTAAATACAAAAGGTACAATGCCGCCTTAAGTACAAGAATAGAGACTCTTCTTACTGTCGCTGGTTTGAGCATTCCCTGTGAGATCAGTATTAGTTTCCGATACACCACAGCCGGTTCATTGTATTCCTTGGACCTTCTCATTGACGATGAAACACAGAAATCGCATCGGAATTAAATACAAAAGGCGAAATGCCGCCTTAAGTACAAGAATAGAGACTCTTCTTACAGTCGGTGCTTTGAGCATTCCCTGTGAGACCAGTAGTAGTTTCTGATACACCACTGCAGGTTCAATGTATTCCTTGGACCTTCACATTGACGATGAAACACAGAAATCGCATCGGAATTAAATCCAAAAGGCACAATGCCGTCATAAGTACAAGAATAGAGACTCTTCTCACAGTCGGTGCTTTGGGCATTCCCAGTGAGACCAGTATTAGTTTCTGATACACCACTGCGTGTTCAATTTATTCCTTGGACATTCACATTGACGATGAAACACATAAATCGCATCGGAATTAAATACAAAAGGCGCAATGCCGCCATAAGTACAATAGTAGAGACTCTTCTTACAGTCGATGCTTTTAGCATTCCCTGTGAGACCAGTATTAGTTTCCGATACACCACTGCAGGTTCAATGTATTCCTTGGACCTTCACATTGACGATGAAACACAGAAATCGCATCGGAATTAAATACAAAAGGCAAAAAGCAGCCTTAAGTACAAGAATAGAGACTCTTCTTACAGTCGGTGCTTTGAGCATTCCCTGTGAGACCAGTATTAGTTTCTGACACACCACTGCAGGTTCCATGTATTCCTTGGACCTTCACATTGACGATGAAACACAGAAATCGCATCAGAATTAAATACAAAAGGCACAATGCTGTCTTAAGTACAAGAATAGAGACTCTTCTTACAGTCGGTGCCATGAGCATTCCCTGTGAGACCAGTATTAGTTTCCGATACACCACTGCACTATCAATGTATTCCTTGGACCTTCACATTGACGATGAAACACAGAAATCGCATCGGAATTAAATATAAAAGGCCCAATGCCACCTTAAGTACAAGAATAGTGACTCTTCTTACAGTCGGTGCTTTGAGCATTCCCTGTGAGACCAGAATTAGATTCTGATACACAACTGCAGGTTCAATGTATTCCTTGGACTTTCACATTGACGATGAAACACAGAAATCGCATCGGAGTTAAATACAAAAGGTACAATGCCGCCTTAAGTACAAGAATAGAGACTCTTCTTACTGTCGCTGGTTTGAGCATTCCCTGTGAGATCAGTATTAGTTTCCGATACACCACAGCCGGTTCATTGTATTCCTTGGACCTTCTCATTGACGATGAAACACAGAAATCGCATCGGAATTAAATACAAAAGGCGAAATGCCGCCTTAAGTACAAGAATAGAGACTCTTCTTACAGTCGGTGCTTTGAGCATTCCCTGTGAGACCAGTAGTAGTTTCTGATACACCACTGCAGGTTCAATGTATTCCTTGGACCTTCACATTGACGATGAAACACAGTAATCGCATCGGAATTAAATCCAAAAGGCACAATGCCGTCATAAGTACAAGAATAGAGACTCTTCTCACAGTCGGTGCTTTGGGCATTCCCAGTGAGACCAGTATAGTTTCCGATACACCACAGCGTGTTCAATTTATTCCTTGGACATTCACATTGAAGATGAAACACAGAAATCGCATCGGAATTAAATACAAAAGGCGCAATGCCGCCTTAAGTACAAGAATAGAGACTCTTCTTACAGTCGGTGCTTTGAGCAATCCCTGTGAGACCAGTATTACTTTCTGATACACCACTGCAGGTTCAATGTATTCCTTGGACTTTCACATTGACGATGAAACACAGAAATCGCATCGGAATTAAATCCAAAAGGCACAATGCTGTCTTAAGTACAAGAATAGAGACTCTTCTTACAGTCGGTGCCATGAGCAATCCCTGTGAGACCAGTATTAGTTTCCGATACACCACTGCAGGATCAATGTATTCCTTGGACCTTCACATTGACGATGAAACACAGAAATCGCATCGGAATTAAATATAAAAGGCCCAATGCCGCCTTATGTACAAGAATAGAGACTCTTCTTACAGTTGGTGCTTTGAGCATTTCCTGTGAGATCAATATTAGGTTCTGATACACCACTGCAGGTTCAATGTATTCCTTGGACCTTCACATTGACGATAAAACACAGAAATAGCATCGGAGTTAAATACAAAAGGCACAATGCCGCCTTAAGTACAAGAATAGAGACTCTTCTTACTGTCGGTGCTTTGAGCATTCCCTGTGAGACCAGTATTAGTTTCCGATACACCACTGCAGGTTCAATGTATTCCTTGGACCTTCACATTGACGATGAAACACAGAAATCGCATCTGAATTAAATACAAAAGGCGCAATGCCGCCATACGTACAATAGTAGAGACTCTTCTTACAGTCGATGCTTTTAGCATTCCCTGTGAGACCAGTATTGGTTTCCGATACACCACTGCAGGTTCAATGTATTCCTTGGACCTTCACATTGACGATGAAACACAGAAATCGCATCGGAATTAAATACAAAAGGCAAAAAGCAGCCTTAAGTACAAGAATAGAGACTCTTCTTACAGTCGGTGTTTGAGCATTCCCTGTGAGACCAGTATTAGTTTCTGATACACCACTGCAGGTTCAATGTATTCCTTGGACCTTCACATTGACGATGAAACACAGAAATCGCATCAGAATTAAATACAAAAGGCACAATGCTGTCTTAAGTACAAGAATAGAGACTCTTCTTACAGTCGGTGCCATGAGCATTCCCTGTGAGACCAGTATTAGTTTCCGATACACCACTGCACAATCAATGTATTCCTTGGACCTTCACATTGACGATGAAACACAGAAATCGCATCTGCACTAAATACAAAAGGCGCAATGCCGCCTTAAGTACAATAATAGAGACTCTTCTTACAGTCGATGCTTTGAGCATTCCCTGTGAGACCAGTATTAGTTTCCGATACACCACTGCAGGTTCAATGTATTTCATGGACCTTCACATTGACGATGAAACACAGAAATCGCATCGGAATTAAATACAAAAGGCGCAATGCCGCCTTACGTACAAGAATAGAGACTGTTCTTACAGTCGGTGCTTTGAGCATTCCCTGTGAGACCAGTATTAGTTTCTGATACACCACTGCAGGTTCAATGTATTCCTTGGACCTTCACATTGACGATGAAACACAGAAATCGCATCGGAATTAAATATAAAAGGCCCAAGGCCGGCTTAAGTACAAGAATAGAGACTCTTCTTACAGTCGGTGCTTTGAGCATTCCCTGTGAGACCAGTATTGGTTTCCGATACACCACTGCGTGTTCAATTTATTCCTTGGACATTCACATTGACGATGAAACACAGAAATCGCATCTGAATTAAATACAAAAGGCGCAATGCCGCCATAAGTACAATAGTAGAGACTCTTCTTACAGTCGATGCTTTTAGCATTCCCTGTGAGACCAGTATTAGTTTCCGATACACCACTGCAGGTTCAATGTATTCCCTGGACCTTCACATTGACGATGAAACACAGAAATCGCATCGGAATTAAATACAAAAGGCAAAAAGCAGCCTTAAGTACAAGATTAGAGACTCTTCTTAGAGTCGGTGCTTTGAGCATTCCCTGTGAGACCAGTATTAGTTTCTGATACACCACTGCAGGTTCAATGTATTCCTTGGACCTTCACATTGACGATGAAACACAGAAATCGCATCAGAATTAAATACAAAAGGCACAATGCTGTCTTAAGTACAAGAATAGAGACTCTTCTTATAGTCGGTGCCATGAGCATTCCCTGTGAGACCAGTATTAGTTTCCGATACACCACTGCACTATCAGTGTATTCCTTGGACCTTCGTATTGACGATGAAACACAGAACTCGCATCGGAATTAAATATAAAAAGCCCAATGCCACCTTAAGTACAAGAATAGTGACTCTTCTTACAGTCGGTGCTTTGAGCATTCCCTGTGAGACCAGTATTAGTTTCTGATACACCACTGCAGGTTCAATGTATTCCTTGACTTTCACATTGACGATGAAACACAGAAATCGCATCGGAGTTAAATACAAAAGGTACAATGCCGCCTTAAGTACAAGAATAGAGACTCTTCTTACTGTCGCTGCTTTGAGCATTCCCTGTGAGATCAGTATTAGTTTCCGCTACACCACAGCCGGTTCATTGTATTCCTTGGACCTTCTCATTGACGATGATACACAGAAATCGCATCGGAATTAAATACAAAAGGCGAAATGCCGCCTTAAGTACAAGAATAGAGACTCTTCTTACAGTCGGTGCTTTGAGCAATCCCTGTGAGACCAGTATTAGTTTCTGAACACCACTGCAGGTTCAATGTATTCCTTGGACCTTCATATTGACGATGAAACACAGAAATCGCATCGGAATTAAATCCAAAAGGCACAATGCCGTCATAAGTACAAGAATAGAGACTCATCTCACAGTCGGTGCTTTGGGCATTCCCAGTGAGACCAGTATAGTTTACGATACACCACAGCGTGTTCAATTTATTCCTTGGACATTCACATTGACGATGAAACACAGAAATCGCATCGGAATTAAATACAAAAGGCGCAATGTCGCCTTAAGTACAAGAATAGAGACTCTTCTTACAGGCGATGCTTTTAGCATTCCCTGTGAGACCAGTATTAGTTTCCGATACACCACTGCAGGTTCAAAGTATACCTTGGACCTTCACATTGACGATGAAACACAGAAATCGCATCGGAATTAAATTCAAAAGGCAAAAAGCAGCCATAAGTACAAGATTAGAGACTCTTTTTAGAGTCGGTGCTTTGAGCATTCCCTGTGAGACCAGTATTAGTTTCTGATACACCACTGCAGGTTCAATGTATTCCTTGGACCTTCACATTGACGATGAAACACAGAAATCGCATCAGAATTAAATACAAAAGGCACAATGCTGTCTTAAGTACAAGAATAGAGACTCTTCTTATAGTCGGTGCCATGAGCATTCCCTGTGAGACCAGTATTAGTTTCCGATACACCACTGCACTATCAATGTATTCCTTGGACCTTCACATTGACGATGAAACACAGAACTCGCATCGGAATTAAATATAAAAAGCCCAATGCCACCATAAGTACAAGAATAGTGACTCTTCTTACAGTCGTTGCTTTGAGCATTCCCTGTGAGACCAGTATTAGTTTCTGATACACCACTGCAGGTTCAATGTATTCCTTGGACTTTCACATTGACGATGAAACACAGAAATCGCATCGGAGTTAAATACAAAAGGTACAATGCCGCCTTAAGTACAAGAATAGAGACTCCTCTTACTGTCGCTGCTTTGAGCATTCCCTGTGAGATCAGTATTAGTTTCCGATACACCACAGCCGGTTCATTGTATTCCTTGGACCTTCTCATTGACGATGAAACACAGAAATCGCATTGGAATTAAATACAAAAGGCGAAATGCCGCCTTAAGTACAAGAATAGAGACTCTTCTTACAGTCGGTGCTTTGAGCAATCCCTGTGAGACCAGTATTAGTTTCTGATACACCACTGCAGGTTCAATGTATTCCTTGGACCTTCACATTGACGATGAAACACAGAAATCGCATCGGAATTAAATCCAAAAGGCACAATGCTGTCTTAAGTACAATAATAGAGACTCTTCTTACAGTCGGTGCCATGAGCAATCCCTGTGAGACCAGTATTAGTTTATGATACACCACTGCAGGATCAATGCATTCCTTGGATCTTCACATTGACGATGAAACACAGAAATCGCATCGGAATTAAATATAAAAGGCCCAATGCCGCCTTAAGTACAAGAATAGAGACTCTTCTTGCAGTTGGTGCTTTGAGCATTCCCTGTGAGATCAATATTAGGTTCTGATACACCACTGCAGGTTCAATGTATTCCTTGGACCTTCACATTGACGATAAAACACAGAAATCGCATCGGAGTTAAATACAAAAGGCACAATGCCGCCTTAAGTACAAGAATAGAGACTCTTCTTTCTGTCGGTGCTTTGAGCATTCCCTGTGAGACCAGTATTAGTTTCCGATACACCACTGCAGGTTCAATGTATTCCTTGGACCTTCACATTGACGTTGAAACACAGAAATCGCATCGGAATTAAATACAAAAGGCGCAATGCCGCCTTAAGTACAAGAATAGAGACTCTTCTTACAGTCGGTGCTTTGAGCATTCCCTGTGAGACCAGTATTAGTTTCCGATACACCACTGCGTGTTCAATTTATTCCTTGGACATTCACATTGACGATGAAACACAGAAATCGCATCTGAATTAAATACAAAAGGCGCAATGCCGCCATAAGTACAATAGTAGAGACTCTTCTTACAGTCGATGCTTTTAGCATTCCCTGTGAGACCAGTATTAGTTTCCGATACACCACTGCAGGTTCAATGTATTCCTTGGACCTTCACATTGACGATGAAACACAGAAATCGCATCGGAATTAAATACAAAAGGCAAAAAGCAGCCTTAAGTACAAGAATAGAGACTCTTCTTACAGTCGGTGCTTTGAGCATTCCCTGTGAGACCAGTATTAGTTTCCGATACACCACTGCAGGTTCAATGTATTCCTTGGACCTTCACATTGACGATGAAACACAGAAATCGCATCGGAATTAAATACAAAAGGCGCAATGCCGCCTTAAGTACAAGAATAAAGACTCTTCTTACAGTCGGTGCTTTGAGCATTCCCTGTGAGACCAGTATTAGTTTCTGATACACCACTGCAGGTTCAATGTATTCCTTGGACCTTCACATTGACGATGAAACACAGAAATCGCATCGGAATTAAATACAAAAGGCAAAAAGCAGCCTTAAGTACAAGAATAGAGACTCTTCTTACAGTCGGTGCTTTGAGCATTCCCTGTGAGACCAGTATTAGTTTCTGATACACCACTGCAGGTTCAATGTATTCCTTGGACCTTCACATTGACGATGAAACACAGAAATCGCATCTGAATTAAATACAAAAGGCGCAATGCCGCCATACGTACAATTGTAGAGACTCTTCTTACAGTCGATGCTTTTAGCATTCCCTGTGAGACCAGTATTGGTTTCCGATACACCACTGCATTTTCAATGTATTCCTTGGACCTTCACATTGACGATGAAACACAGAAATCGCATCGGAATTAAATACAAAAGGCAAAAAGCAGCCTTAAGTACAAGAATAGAGACTCTTCTTACAGTCGGTGCTTTGAGCATTCCCTGTGAGACCAGTATTAGTTTCTGATACACCACTGCAGGTTCAATGTATTCCTAGGACCTTCACATTGACGATGAAAAACAGAAATCGCATCAGAATTAAATACAAAAGGCACAATGCTGTCTTAAGTACAAGAATAGAGACTCTTCTTACAGTCGGTGCCATGAGCATTCCCTGTGAGACCAGTATTAGTTTCCGATACACCACTGCACAATCAATGTATTCCTTGAACCTTCACATTGACGATGAAACACAGAAATCGCATCTGCACTAAATACAAAAGGCGCAATGCCGCCTTAAGTACAATAACAGAGACTCTTCTTACAGTCGATGCTTTGAGCATTCCCTGTGAGACCAGTATTAGTTTCCGATACACCACTGCAGGTTCAATGTATTTCTTGGACCTTCATATTGACGATGAAACACAGAAATCGCATCGGAATTAAATACAAAAGGCGCAATGCCGCCTTACGTCCAAGAATAGAGACTCTTCTTACAGTCGGTGCTTTGAGCATTCCCTGTGAGACCAGTATTAGTTTCTGATACACCACTGCAGGTTCAATGTATTCCTTGGACCTTCACATTGACGATGAAACACAGAAATCGCATCGGAATTAAATATAAAAGGCCCAAGGCCGCCTTAAGTACAAGAATAGAGCCTCTTCTTACAGTCGGTGCTTTGAGCATTCCCTGAGAGACCAGTATTGGTTTCCGATACACCACTGCGTGTTCAATTTATTCCTTGGACATTCACATTGACGATGAAACACAGAAATCGCATCTGAATTAAATACAAAAGGCGCAATGCCGCCATAAGTACAATAGTAGAGACTCTTCTTACAGTCGATGCTTTTAGCATTCCCTGTGAGACCAGTATTAGTTTCCGATACACCACTGCAGGTTCAATGTATTCCTTGGACCTTCACATTGACGATGAAACACAGAAATCGCATCGGAATTAAATACAAAAGGCAAAAAGCAGCCTTAAGTACAAGATTAGAGACTCTTCTTAGAGTCGGTGCTTTGAGCATTCCCTGTGAGACCAGTATCAGTTTCCGATACACCACTGCAGGTTCAATGTATTCCTTGGACCTTCACATTGACGATGAAACACAGAAATCGCATCAGAATTAAATACAAAAGGCACAATGCTGTCTTAAGTACAAGAATAGAGACTCTTCTTACAGTCGGTGCCATGAGCATTCCCTGTGAGACCAGTATTAGTTTCCGATACACCACTGCACTATCAATGTATTCCTTGGACCTTCGTATTGACGATGAAACACAGAACTCGCATCGGAATTAAATATAAAAAGCCCAATGCCACCTTAAGTACAAGAATAGTGACTCTTCTTACAGTCGGTGCTTTGAGCATTCCCTGTGAGACCAGTATTAGTTTCTGATACACCACTGCAGGTTCAATGTATTCCTTGGACTTTCACATTGACGATGAAACACAGAAATCGCATCGGAGTTAAATACAAAAGGTACAATGCCGCCTTAAGTACAAGAATAGAGACTCTTCTTACTGTCGCTGCTTTGAGCATTCCCTGTGAGATCAGTATTAGTTTCCGCTACACCACAGCCGGTTCATTGTATTCCTTGGACCTTCTCATTAACGACGAAAGACAGAAATCGCATCGGAATTAAATACAAAAGGCGAAATGCCGCCTTAAGTACAAGAATAGAGACTCTTCTTACAGTCGGTGCTTTCAGCAATCCCTGTCAGACCAGTATTAGTTTCTGATACACCACTGCAGGTTCAATGTATTCCTTGGACCTTCATATTGACGATGAAACACAGAAATCGCATCGGAATTAAATCCAAAAGGCACAATGCCGTCATAAGTACAAGAATAGAGACTCTTCTCACAGTCGGTGCTTTGGGCATTCCCAGTGAGACCAGTATAGTTTACGATACACCACAGCGTGTTCAATTTATTCCTTGGACATTCACATTGACGATGAAACACAGAAATCGCATCGGAATTAAATACAAAAGGCGCAATGTCGCCTTAAGTACAAGAATAGAGACTCTTCTTACAGTCGATGCTTTTAGCATTCCCTGTGAGACCAGTATTAGTTTCCGATACACCACTGCAGGTTCAATGTATTCCTTGGACCTTCACATTGACGATGAAACACAGAAATCGCATCGGAATTAAATACAAAAGGCAAAAAGCAGCCTTAAGTACAAGATTAGAGACTCTTCTTAGAGTCGGTGCTTTGAGCATTCCCTGTGAGACCAGTATTAGTTTCTGATACACCACTGCAGGTTCAATGTATTCCTTGGACCTTCACATTGACGATGAAACACAGAAATCGCATCAGAATTAAATACAAAAGGCACAATGCTGTCTTAAGTACAAGAATAGAGACTCTTCTTATAGTCGGTGCCATGAGCATTCCCTGTGAGACCAGTATTAGTTTCCGATACACCACTGCACTATCAATGTATTCCTTGGACCTTCACATTGACGATGAAACACAGAACTCGCATCGGAATTAAATATAAAAAGCCCAATGCCACCATAAGTACAAGAATAGTGACTCTTCTTACAGTCGGTGCTTTGAGCATTCCCTGTGAGACCAGTATTAGTTTCTGATACACCACTGCAGGTTCAATGTATTCCTTGGACTTTCACATTGACGATGAAACACAGAAATCGCATCGGAGTTAAATACAAAAGGTACAATGCCGCCTTAAGTACAAGAATAGAGACTCTTCTTACTGTCGCTGCTTTGAGCATTCCCTGTGAGATCAGTATTAGTTTCCGATACACCACAGCCGGTTCATTGTATTCCTTGGACCTTCTCATTGACGATGAAACACAGAAATCGCATCGGAATTAAATACAAAAGGCGAAATGCCGCCTTAAGTACAAGAATAGAGACTCTTCTTACAGTCGGTGCTTTGAGCAATCCCTGTGAGACCAGTATTAGTTTCTGATACACCACTGCAGGTTCAATGTATTCCTTGGACCTTCATATTGACGATGAAACACAGAAATCGCATCGGAATTAAATCCAAAAGGCACAATGCCGTCATAAGTACAAGAATAGAGACTCTTCTCACAGTCGGTGCTTTGGGCATTCCCAGTGAGACCAGTATAGTTTACGATACACCACAGCGTGTTCAATTTATTCCTTGGACATTCACATTGACGATGAAACACAGAAATCGCATCGGAATTAAATACAAAAGGCGCAATGCCGCCTTAAGTACAAGAATAGAGACTCTTCTTGCAGTTGGTGCTTTGAGCATTCCCTGTGAGATCAATATTAGGTTCTGATACACCACTGCAGGTTCAATGTATTCCTTGGACCTTCACATTGACGATAAAACACATAAATCGCATCGGAGTTAAATACAAAAGGCACAATGCCGCCTTAAGTACAAGAATAGAGACTCTTCTTACTGTCGGTGCTTTGAGCATTCCCTGTGAGACCAGTATTAGTTTCCGATACACCACTGCAGGTTCAATGTATTCTTTGGACCTTCACATTGACGTTGAAACACAGAAATCGCATCGGAATTAAATACAAAAGGCGCAATGCCGCCTTAAGTACAAGAATAGAGACTCTTCTTACAGTCGGTGCTTTGAGCATTCCCTGTGAGACCAGTATTAGTTTCAGATACACCACTGCAGGTTCAATGTATTCCTTGGACCTTCACATTGACGATGAAACACAGAAATCGCATCGGAATTAAATATAAAAGGCCCAAGGCCGCCTTAAGTACAAGAATAGAGACTCTTCTTACAGTCGGTGCTTTGAGCATTCCCTGTGAGACCAGTATTAGTTTCCGATACACCACTGCGTGTTCAATTTATTCCTTGGACATTCACATTGACGATGAAACACAGAAATCGCATCTGAATTAAATACAAAAGGCGCAATGCCGCCATAAGTACAATAGTAGAGACTCTTCTTACAGTCAATGCTTTTAGCATTCCCTGTGAGACCAGTATTAGTTTCCGATACACCACTGCAGGTTCAATGTATTCCTTGGACCTTCACATTGACGATGAAACACAGAAATCGCATCGGAATTAAATACAAAAGGCAAAAAGCAGCCTTAAGTACAAGAATAGAGACTCTTCTTACAGTCGGTGCTTTGAGCATTCCCTGTGAGACCAGTATTAGTTTATGATACACCACTGCAGGTTCAATGTATTCCTTGGACCTTCACATTGACGATGAAACACAGAAATCGCATCAGAATTAAATACAAAAGGCACAATGCTGTCTTAAGTACAAGAATAGAGACTCTTCTCACAGTCGGTGCCATGAGCATTCCCTGTGAGACCAGTATTAGTTTCCGATACACCACTGCACTATCAATGTATTCCTTGGACCTTCACATTGACGATGAAACACAGAAATCGCATCGGAATTAAATATAAAAGGCCCAATGCCACCTTAAGTACAAGAATAGTGACTCTTCTTACAGTCGGTGCTTTGAGCATTCCCTCTGAGACCAGTATTAATTTCTGATACACCACTGCAGGTTCAATGTATTCCTTAGACCTTCACATTGACGATGAAACACAGAAATCTAATCGGAATTAAATACAAAAGGCACAATGCTGTCTTAAGTACAAGAATAGTGACTCTTCTTACAGTCGGTGCCATGAGCATTCCCTGTGAGACCAGTATTAGTTTCTGATACACCACTGCAGGTTCAAAGTATTCCTTAGACCTTCACATTGACGATGAAACACAGAAATCGCATCTGCATTAAATACAAAAGGCGCAATGCCAACTTAAGTACAATAATAGAGACTCTTCTTACAGTCGATGCTTTGAGCATTCCCTGTGAGACCAGTATTAGTTTCCGATACACCACTGCAGGTTCAATGTATTTCTTGGACCTTCACATTGACGATGAAACACAGAAATCGCATCGGAATTAAATACAAAAGGCGCAATGCCGCCTTAAGTACAAGAATAGAGACTCTTCTTACAATCGGTGCTTTGAGCATTCCCTGTGAGACCAGTATTAGTTTCTGATACACCACTGCAGGTTCAATGTATTCCTTGGACCTTCACATTGACGATGAAACACAGAAATCGCATCGGAATTAAATATAAAAGGCCCAAGGCCGCCTTAAGTACAAGAATATAGACTCTTCTTACAGTCGGTGCTTTGAGCATTCCCTGTGAGACCAGTATTAGTTTCCGATACACCACTGCGTGTTCAATTTATTCCTTGGACATTCACATTGACGATGAAACACAGAAATCGCATCTGAATTAAATACAAAAGGCGCAATGCCGCCATAAGTACAATAGTAGAGACTCTTCTTACAGTCGATGCTTTTAGCATTCCCTGTGAGACCAGTATTAGTTTCAGATACACCACTGCAGGTTCAATGTATTCCTTGGACCTTAACATTGACGATGAAACACAGAAATCGCATCGGAATTAAATACAAAAGGCAAAAAGCAGCCTTAAGTACAAGAATAGAGACTCTTCTTACAGTCGGTGCCATGAGCATTCCCTGTGAGACCAGTATTAGTTTCCGATACACCACTGCACTATCAATGTATTCCTTAGACCTTCACATAGACGATGAAACACAGAAATCGCATCGGAGTTAAATACAAAAGGTACAATGCCGAATTAAGTACAAGAATAGAGACTCTTCTTACTGTCGCTGCTCTGAGCATTCCCTGTGAGATCAGTATTAGTTTCCGATACACCACAGCCGGTTCATTGTATTCCTTGGACCTTCTCATTGACGATGAAACACAGAAATCGCATCGGAATTAAATACAAAAGGCGAAATGCCGACTTAAGTACAAGAATAGAGACTCTTCTTACAGTCGGTGCTTTGAGCATTCCCTGTGAGAGCGGTATTAGTTTCTGATACACCACTGCAGGTTCAATGTATTCCTTGGACCTTCACATTGACGATGAAACACAGAAATCGCATCGGAATTAAATCCAATAGGCACAATGATGTCATAAGTACAAGAATAAAGACTCTTCTCACAGTCGGTGCTTTGGGCATTCCCAGTGAGACCAGTATAGTTTCCGATACACCACGGCGTGTTCAATTTATTCCTTGGACATTCACATTGACGATGAAACACAGAAATCGCATCGGAATTAAATACAAAAGGCGCAATGCCGCCTTAAGTACAAGAATAGAGACTCTTCTTACAGTCGGTGCTTTGAGCATTCCCTGTGAGACAAGTATTACTTTCTGATACACCACTGCAGGTTCAATGTATTCCTAGGACCTTCACATTGACGATGAAACACAGAAATCGCATCGGAATTAAATCCAAAAGGCACAATGCTGTCTTAAGTACAAGAATAGAGACTCTTCTTACAGTCGGTGCCATGAGCAATCCCTGTGAGACCAATATTAGTTTCCGATACACCACTGCAGGATCAATGCATTCCTTGGACCTTCACATTGACGGTGAAACACAGAAATCGCATCGGAATTAAATATAAAAGGCCCAATGCCGCCTTAAGTACAAGAATAGAGACTCTTCTTACAGTTGGTGCTTTGAGCATGCCCTGTGAGATCAATATTAGGTTCTGATACACCACTGCAGGTTCAATGTATTCCTTGGTCCTTCACATTGACGATAAAACACAGAAATCGCATCGGAGTTAAATACAAAAGGCGCAATGCCGCCATAAGAACAATAGTAGAGACTCTTCTTACAGTCGATGCTTTTAGCATTCCCTGTGAGACCAGTATTAGTTTCCGATACACCACTGCAGGTTCAATGTATTCCTTGGACCTTCACATTGACGATGAAACACAGAAATCGCATCGGAATTAAATACAAAAGGCAAAAAGCAGCCTTAAGTACAAGAATAGAGACTCTTCTTACAGTCGGTGCTTTGAGCATTCCCTGTGAGACCAGTATTAGTTTCTGATACACCACTGCAGGTTCAATGTATTCCTTGGACCTTCACATTGACGATGAAACACAGAAATCGCATCAGAATTAAATACAAAAGGCACAATGCTGTCTTAAGTACAAGAATAGAGACTCTTCTTACAGTCGGTGCCATGAGCAATCCCTGTGAGACCAGTATTAGTTTCCGATACACCACTGCACTATCAATGTATTCCTTGGACCTTCACATTGACGATGAAACACAGAAATCGCATCGGAATTAAATATAAAAGGCCCAATGCCACCTTAAGTACAAGATAAGTGACTCTTCTTACAGTCGGTGCTTTGAGCATTCCCTCTGAGACCAGTATTAATTTCTGATACACCACTGCAGGTTCAATGTATTCCTTAGACCTTCACATTGACGATGAAACACAGAAATCTAATCGGAATTAAATACAAAAGGCACAATGCTGTCTTAAGTACAAGAATAGTGACTCTTCTTACAGTCGGTGCCATGAGCATTCCCTGTGAGACCAGTATTAGTTTCTGATACACCACTGCAGGTTCAAAGTATTCCTTAGACCTTCACATTGACGATGAAACACAGAAATCGCATCTGCATTAAATACAAAAGGCGCAATGCCAACTTAAGTACAATAATAGAGACTCTTCTTACAGTCGATGCTTTGAGCATTCCCTGTGAGACCAGTATTAGTTTCCGATACACCACTGCAGGTTCAATGTATTTCTTGGACCTTCACATTGACGATGAAACACAGAAATCGCATCGGAATTAAATACAAAAGGCGCAATGCCGCCTTAAGTACAAGAATAGAGACTCTTCTTACAATCGGTGCTTTGAGCATTCCCTGTGAGACCAGTATTAGTTTCTGATACACCACTGCAGGTTCAATGTATTCCTTGGACCTTCACATTGACGATGAAACACAGAAATCGCATCGGAATTAAATATAAAAGGCCCAAGGCCGCCTTAAGTACAAGAATATAGACTCTTCTTACAGTCGGTGCTTTGAGCATTCCCTGTGAGACCAGTATTAGTTTCCGATACACCACTGCGTGTTCAATTTATTCCTTGGACATTCACATTGACGATGAAACACAGAAATCGCATCTGAATTAAATACAAAAGGCGCAATGCCGCCATAAGTACAATAGTAGAGACTCTTCTTACAGTCGATGCTTTTAGCATTCCCTGTGAGACCAGTATTAGTTTCAGATACACCACTGCAGGTTCAATGTATTCCTTGGACCTTAACATTGACGATGAAACACAGAAATCGCATCGGAATTAAATACAAAAGGCAAAAAGCAGCCTTAAGTACAAGAATAGAGACTCTTCTTACAGTCGGTGCTTTGAGCATTCCCTGTGAGACCAGTATTAGTTTCTGATACACCACTGCAGGTTCAATGTATTCCTTGGACCTTCACATTGACGATGAAACACAGAAATCGCATCAGAATTAAATACAAAAGGCACAATGCTGTCTTAAGTACAAGAATAGAGACTCTTCTTACAGTCGGTGCCATGAGCAATCCCTGTGAGACCAGTATTAGTTTCCGATACACCACTGCACTATCAATGTATTCCTTGGACCTTCACATTGACGATGAAACACAGAAATCGCATCGGAATTAAATATAAAAGGCCCAATGCCACCTTAAGTACAAGAATAGCGACTCTTCTTACAGTCGGTGCTTTGAGCATTCCCTCTGAGACCAGTATTAGTTTCCGATACACCACTGCACTATCAATGTATTCCTTAGACCTTCACATAGACGATGAAACACAGAAATCGCATCGGAGTTAAATACAAAAGGTACAATGCCGAATTAAGTACAAGAATAGAGACTCTTCTTACTGTCGCTGCTCTGAGCATTCCCTGTGAGATCAGTATTAGTTTCCGATACACCACAGCCGGTTCATTGTATTCCTTGGACCTTCACATTGACGATGAAACACAGAAATCGCATCGGAATTAAATACAAAAGGCGAAATGCCGACTTAAGTACAAGAATAGAGACTCTTCTTACAGTCGGTGCTTTGAGCATTCCCTGTGAGAGCGGTATTAGTTTCTGATACACCACTGCAGGTTAAATGTATTCCTTGGACCTTCACATTGACGATAAAACACAGAAATCGCATCGGAGTTAAATACAAAAGGCGCAATGCCGCCATAAGAACAATAGTAGAGACTCTTCTTACAGTCGATGCTTTTAGCATTCCCTGTGAGACCAGTATTAGTTTCCGATACACCACTGCAGGTTCAATGTATTCCTTGGACCTTCACATTGACGATGAAACACAGAAATCGCAACCGAATTAAACACAAAAGGCACAATGCTGTCTTAAGTACAAGAATAGAGACTCTTCTTACAGTCGGTGCCATGAGCATTCCCTGTGAGACCAGTATTAGTTTCCGATACACCACTGCACTATCAATGTATTCCTTAGACCTTCACATAGACGATGAAACACAGAAATCGCATCGGAGTTAAATACAAAAGGTACAATGCCGAATTAAGTACAAGAATAGAGACTCTTCTTACTGTCGCTGCTCTGAGCATTCCCTGTGAGATCAGTATTAGTTTCCGATACACCACAGCCGGTTCATTGTATTCCTTGGACCTTCTCATTGACGATGAAACACAGAAATCGCATCGGAATTAAATACAAAAGGCGAAATGCCGACTTAAGTACAAGAATAGAGACTCTTCTTACAGTCGGTGCTTTGAGCATTCCCTGTGAGAGCGGTATTAGTTTCTGATACACCACTGCAGGTTCAATGTATTCCTTGGACCTTCACATTGACGATAAAACACAGAAATCGCATCGGAGTTAAATACAAAAGGCGCAATGCCGCCATAAGAACAATAGTAGAGACTCTTCTTACAGTCGATGCTTTTAGCATTCCCTGTGAGACCAGTATTAGTTTCCGATACACCACTGCAGGTTCAATGTATTCCTTGGACCTTCACATTGACGATGAAACACAGAAATCGCATCGGAATTAAATACAAAAGGCAAAAAGCAGCCTTAAGTACAAGAATAGAGACTCTTCTTACAGTCGGTGCTTTGAGCATTCCCTGTGAGACCAGTATTAGTTTCTGATACACCACTGCAGGTTCAATGTATTCCTTGGACCTTCACATTGACGATGAAACACAGAAATCGCATCAGAATTAAATACAAAAGGCACAATGCTGTCTTAAGTACAAGAATAGAGACTCTTCTTACAGTCGGTGCCATGAGCAATCCCTGTGAGACCAGTATTAGTTTCCGATACACCACTGCACTATCAATGTATTCCTTGGACCTTCACATTGACGATGAAACACAGAAATCGCATCGGAATTAAATATAAAAGGCCCAATGCCACCTTAAGTACAAGAATAGCGACTCTTCTTACAGTCGGTGCTTTGAGCATTCCCTCTGAGACCAGTATTAGTTTCTGATACACCACTGCAGGTTCAATGTATTCCTTAGACCTTCACATTGACGATGAAACACAGAAATCTAATCGGAATTAAATACAAAAGGCACAATGCTGTCTTAAGTACAAGAATAGAGACTCTTCTTACAGTCCATGCCATGAGCATTCCCTGTGAGACCAGTATTAGTTTCTGATACACCACTGCAGGTTCAATGTATTCCTTAGACCTTCACATTGACGATGAAACACAGAAATCGCATCTGCATTAAATACAAAAGGCGCAATGCCGCCTTAAGTACAATAATAGAGACTCTTCTTACAGTCGATGCTTTGAGCATTCCCTTTGAGACCAGTATTAGTTTCCGATACACCACTGCAGGTTCAATGTATTTCTTGGACCTTCACATTGACGATGAAACACAGAAATCGCATCGGAATTAAATACAAAAGGCGCAATGCCGCCTTAAGTACAAGAATAGAAACTCTTCTTACAGTCGGTGCTTTGAGCATTCCCTGTGAGACCAGTATTAGTTTCTGATACACCACTGCAGGTTCAATGTATTCCTTGGACCTTCACATTGACGATGAAACACAGAAATCGCATCGGAATTAAATATAAAAGGCACAAGGCCGCCTTAAGTACAAGAATAGAGACTCTTCTTACAGTCGGTGCTTTGTGCATTCCCTGTGAGACCAGTATTAGTTTCCGATACACCACTGCGTGTTCAATTTATTCCTTGGACATTCACATTGACGATGAAACACAGAAATCGCATCTGAATTAATTACAAAAGGCGCAATGCCGCCATAAGTACAATAGTAGAGACTCTTCTTACAGTCGATGCTTTTAGCATTCCCTGTGAGACCAGTATTAGTTTCCGATACACCACTGCAGGTTGAATGTATTCCTTGGACCTTCACATTGACGATGAAACACAGAAATCGCATCGGAATGAAATACAAAAGGCAAAAAGCAGCCTTAAGTACAAGAATAGAGACTCTTCTTACAGTCGGTGCTTTGAGCATTCCCTGTGAGACCAGTATTAGTTTCTGATACACCACTGCAGGTTCAATGTATTCCTTGGACCTTCACATTGACGATGAAACACAGAAATCGCATCAGAATTAAATACAAAAGGCACAATGCTGTCTTAAGTACAAGAATAGAGACTCTTCTTACAGTCGGTGCCATGAGCATTCCCTGTGAGACCAGTATTAGTTTCCGATACACCACTGCACTATCAATGTATTCCTTGGACCTTCACATTGACGATGAAACACGGAAATCGCATCGGAGTTAAATACAAAAGGTACAATGCCGAATTAAATACAAGAATAGAGACTCTTCTTACTGTCGCTGCTTTGAGCATTCCCTGTGAGATCAGTATTAGTTTCCGATACACCACAGCCGGTTCATTGTATTCCTTGGACTTTCTCATTGACGATGAAACACAGAAATCGCATCGGAATTAAATACAAAAGGCGAAATGCCGACTTAAGTACAAGAATAGAGACTCTTCTTTCAGTCGGTGCTTTGAGCATTCCCTGTGAGACCGGTATTAGTTTCTGATACACCACTGCAGGTTCAATGTACTCCTTGGACCTTCACATTGACGAAGAAACACAGAAATCGCATCGGAATTAAATCCAAAAAGCACAATGCCGTCATAAGTACAAGAATAGAGACTCTACTCACAGTCGGCGCTTTGGGCATTCCCAGTGAGACCAGTATAGTTTCCGATACACCACAGCGTGTTCAATTTATTCCTTGGACATTCACATTGACGATGAAACACAGAAATCGCATCGGAATTAAATACAAAAGGCGCAATGCCGCCTTAAGTACAAGAATAGAGACTCTTCTTACAGTCGGTGCTTTGAGCATTCCCTGTGAGACCAGTATTACTTTCTGATACACCACTGCAGGTTCAATGTATTCCTAGGACCTTCACATTGACGATGAAACACAGAAATCGCATCGGAATTAAATCCAAAAGGCACAATGCTGTCTTAAGTACAAGAATAGAGACTCTTCTTACAGTTGGTGCCATGAGCAATCCCTGTGAGACCAATATTGGTTTCCGATACACCACTGCAGGATCAATGCATTCCTTGGACCTTCACATTGACGATGAAACACAGAAATCGCATCGGAATTAAATATAAAAGGCCCAATGCCGCCTTAAGTACAAGAATAGAGACTCTTCTTACAGTTGGTGCTTTGAGCATTCCCTGTGAGATCAATATTAGGTTCTGATACACCACTGCAGGTTCAATATATTCCTTGGTCCTTCACATTGACGATAAAACACAGAAATCGCATCGGAGTTAAATACAAAAGGCACAATGCCGCCTTAAGTACAAGAATAGAGACTCTTCTTACTGTCGGTGCTTTGAGCATTCCCTGTGAGACCAGTATTAGTTTCCGAAACACCACTGCAGGTTCAATGTATTCCTTGGACCTTCACATTGACGTTGAAATACAGAAATCGCATCGGAATTAAATACAAAAGGCGCAATGCCGCCTTAAGTACAAGAATAGAGACTCTTCTTACAGTCGGTGCTTTGAGCATTCCCTGTGAGACCAGTATTA
This sequence comes from Schistocerca serialis cubense, assembly GCF_023864345.2. Lineage (NCBI taxonomy): Eukaryota > Metazoa > Arthropoda > Insecta > Orthoptera > Acrididae > Schistocerca > Schistocerca serialis. The sequence goes on from NC_064640.1 coordinate 1,065,989,046, forward strand.
GTTTCTGATACACCACTGCAGGTTCAATGTATTCCTTGGACCTTCACATTGACGATGAAACACAGAAATCGCATCGGAATTAAATGTAAAAGGCCCAAGGCCGCCTTAAGTACAAGAATAGAGACTCTTTTTACAGTCGGTGCTTTGAGCATTCCCAGTGAGACCAGTATTAGTTTCCGACACACCACTGCGTGTTCAATTTATTCCTTGGACATTCACATTGACGATGAAACACAGAAATCGCATCTGAATTAAATACAAAAGGCGCAATGCCGCCATAAGAACAATAGTAGAGACTCTTCTTACAGTCGATGCTTTTAGCATTCCCTGTGAGACCAGTATTAGTTTCCGATACACCACTGCAGGTTCAATGTATTCCTTGGACCTTCACATTGACGATGAAACACAGAAATCGCATCAGAATTAAATACAAAAGGCAAAAAGCAGCCTTAAGTACAAGAATAGAGACTCTTCTTACAGTTGGTGCTTTGAGCATGCCCTGTGAGATCAATATTAGGTTCTGATACACCACTGCAGGTTCAATGTATTCCTTGGTCCTTCACATTGACGATAAAACACAGAAATCGCATCGGAGTTAAATACAAAAGGCGCAATGCCGCCATAAGAACAATAGTAGAGACTCTTCTTACAGTCGATGCTTTTAGCATTCCCTGTGAGACCAGTATTAGTTTCCGATACACCACTGCAGGTTCAATGTATTCCTTGGACCTTCACATTGACGATGAAACACAGAAATCGCATCGGAATTAAATACAAAAGGCAAAAAGCAGCCTTAAGTACAAGAATAGAGACTCTTCTTACAGTCGGTGCTTTGAGCATTCCCTGTGAGACCAGTATTAGTTTCTGATACACCACTGCAGGTTCAATGTATTCCTTGGACCTTCACATTGACGATGAAACACAGAAATCGCATCAGAATTAAATACAAAAGGCACAATGCTGTCTTAAGTACAAGAATAGAGACTCTTCTTACAGTCGGTGCCATGAGCAATCCCTGTGAGACCAGTATTAGTTTCCGATACACCACTGCACTATCAATGTATTCCTTGGACCTTCACATTGACGATGAAACACAGAAATCGCATCGGAATTAAATATAAAAGGCCCAATGCCACCTTAAGTACAAGATAAGTGACTCTTCTTACAGTCGGTGCTTTGAGCATTCCCTCTGAGACCAGTATTAATTTCTGATACACCACTGCAGGTTCAATGTATTCCTTAGACCTTCACATTGACGATGAAACACAGAAATCTAATCGGAATTAAATACAAAAGGCACAATGCTGTCTTAAGTACAAGAATAGTGACTCTTCTTACAGTCGGTGCCATGAGCATTCCCTGTGAGACCAGTATTAGTTTCTGATACACCACTGCAGGTTCAAAGTATTCCTTAGACCTTCACATTGACGATGAAACACAGAAATCGCATCTGCATTAAATACAAAAGGCGCAATGCCAACTTAAGTACAATAATAGAGACTCTTCTTACAGTCGATGCTTTGAGCATTCCCTGTGAGACCAGTATTAGTTTCCGATACACCACTGCAGGTTCAATGTATTTCTTGGACCTTCACATTGACGATGAAACACAGAAATCGCATCGGAATTAAATACAAAAGGCGCAATGCCGCCTTAAGTACAAGAATAGAGACTCTTCTTACAATCGGTGCTTTGAGCATTCCCTGTGAGACCAGTATTAGTTTCTGATACACCACTGCAGGTTCAATGTATTCCTTGGACCTTCACATTGACGATGAAACACAGAAATCGCATCGGAATTAAATATAAAAGGCCCAAGGCCGCCTTAAGTACAAGAATATAGACTCTTCTTACAGTCGGTGCTTTGAGCATTCCCTGTGAGACCAGTATTAGTTTCCGATACACCACTGCGTGTTCAATTTATTCCTTGGACATTCACATTGACGATGAAACACAGAAATCGCATCTGAATTAAAGACAAAAGGCGCAATGCCGCCATAAGTACAATAGTAGAGACTCTTCTTACAGTCGATGCTTTTAGCATTCCCTGTGAGACCAGTATTAGTTTCAGATACACCACTGCAGGTTCAATGTATTCCTTGGACCTTAACATTGACGATGAAACACAGAAATCGCATCGGAATTAAATACAAAAGGCAAAAAGCAGCCTTAAGTACAAGAATAGAGACTCTTCTTACAGTCGGTGCCATGAGCATTCCCTGTGAGACCAGTATTAGTTTCCGATACACCACTGCACTATCAATGTATTCCTTAGACCTTCACATAGACGATGAAACACAGAAATCGCATCGGAGTTAAATACAAAAGGTACAATGCCGAATTAAGTACAAGAATAGAGACTCTTCTTACTGTCGCTGCTCTGAGCATTCCCTGTGAGATCAGTATTAGTTTCCGATACACCACAGCCGGTTCATTGTATTCCTTGGACCTTCTCATTGACGATGAAACACAGAAATCGCATCGGAATTAAATACAAAAGGCGAAATGCCGACTTAAGTACAAGAATAGAGACTCTTCTTACAGTCGGTGCTTTGAGCATTCCCTGTGAGAGCGGTATTAGTTTCTGATACACCACTGCAGGTTCAATGTATTCCTTGGACCTTCACATTGACGATGAAACACAGAAATCGCATCGGAATTAAATCCAATAGGCACAATGATGTCATAAGTACAAGAATAAAGACTCTTCTCACAGTCGGTGCTTTGGGCATTCCCAGTGAGACCAGTATAGTTTCCGATACACCACGGCGTGTTCAATTATTCCTTGGACATTCACATTGACGATGAAACACAGAAATCGCATCGGAATTAAATACAAAAGGCGCAATGCCGCCTTAAGTACAAGAATAGAGACTCTTCTTACAGTCGGTGCTTTGAGCATTCCCTGTGAGACAAGTATTACTTTCTGATACACCACTGCAGGTTCAATGTATTCCTAGGACCTTCACATTGACGATGAAACACAGAAATCGCATCGGAATTAAATCCAAAAGGCACAATGCTGTCTTAAGTACAAGAATAGAGACTCTTCTTACAGTCGGTGCCATGAGCAATCCCTGTGAGACCAATATTAGTTTCCGATACACCACTGCAGGATCAATGCATTCCTTGGACCTTCACATTGACGGTGAAACACAGAAATCGCATCGGAATTAAATATAAAAGGCCCAATGCCGCCTTAAGTACAAGAATAGAGACTCTTCTTACAGTTGGTGCTTTGAGCATGCCCTGTGAGATCAATATTAGGTTCTGATACACCACTGCAGGTTCAATGTATTCCTTGGTCCTTCACATTGACGATAAAACACAGAAATCGCATCGGAGTTAAATACAAAAGGCGCAATGCCGCCATAAGAACAATAGTAGAGACTCTTCTTACAGTCGATGCTTTTAGCATTCCCTGTGAGACCAGTATTAGTTTCCGATACACCACTGCAGGTTCAATGTATTCCTTGGACCTTCACATTGACGATGAAACACAGAAATCGCATCGGAATTAAATACAAAAGGCAAAAAGCAGCCTTAAGTACAAGAATAGAGACTCTTCTTACAGTCGGTGCTTTGAGCATTCCCTGTGAGACCAGTATTAGTTTCTGATACACCACTGCAGGTTCAATGTATTCCTTGGACCTTCACATTGACGATGAAACACAGAAATCGCATCAGAATTAAATACAAAAGGCACAATGCTGTCTTAAGTACAAGAATAGAGACTCTTCTTACAGTCGGTGCCATGAGCAATCCCTGTGAGACCAGTATTAGTTTCCGATACACCACTGCACTATCAATGTATTCCTTGGACCTTCACATTGACGATGAAACACAGAAATCGCATCGGAATTAAATATAAAAGGCCCAATGCCACCTTAAGTACAAGAATAGTGACTCTTCTTACAGTCGGTGCTTTGAGCATTCCCTCTGAGACCAGTATTAGTTTCTGATACACCACTGCAGGTTCAATGTATTCCTTAGACCTTCACATTGACGATGAAACACAGAAATCTAATCGGAATTAAATACAAAAGGCACAATGCTGTCTTAAGTACAAGAATAGAGACTCTTCTTACAGTCCATGCCATGAGCATTCCCTGTGAGACCAGTATTAGTTTCTGATACACCACTGCAGGTTCAATGTATTCCTTAGACCTTCACATTGACGATGAAACACAGAAATCGCATCTGCATTAAATACAAAAGGCGCAATGCCGCCTTAAGTACAATAATAGAGACTCTTCTTACAGTCGATGCTTTGAGCATTCCCTTTGAGACCAGTATTAGTTTCCGATACACCACTGCAGGTTCAATGTATTTCTTGGACCTTCACATTGACGATGAAACACAGAAATCGCATCGGAATTAAATACAAAAGGCGCAATGCCGCCTTAAGTACAAGAATAGAAACTCTTCTTACAGTCGGTGCTTTGAGCATTCCCTGTGAGACCAGTATTAGTTTCTGATACACCACTGCAGGTTCAATGTATTCCTTGGACCTTCACATTGACGATGAAACACAGAAATCGCATCGGAATTAAATATAAAAGGCACAAGGCCGCCTTAAGTACAAGAATAGAGACTCTTCTTACAGTCGGTGCTTTGTGCATTCCCTGTGAGACCAGTATTAGTTTCCGATACACCACTGCGTGTTCAATTTATTCCTTGGACATTCACATTGACGATGAAACACAGAAATCGCATCTGAATTAATTACAAAAGGCGCAATGCCGCCATAAGTACAATAGTAGAGACTCTTCTTACAGTCGATGCTTTTAGCATTCCCTGTGAGACCAGTATTAGTTTCCGATACACCACTGCAGGTTGAATGTATTCCTTGGACCTTCACATTGACGATGAAACACAGAAATCGCATCGGAATGAAATACAAAAGGCAAAAAGCAGCCTTAAGTACAAGAATAGAGACTCTTCTTACAGTCGGTGCTTTGAGCATTCCCTGTGAGACCAGTATTAGTTTCTGATACACCACTGCAGGTTCAATGTATTCCTTGGACCTTCACATTGACGATGAAACACAGAAATCGCATCAGAATTAAATACAAAAGGCACAATGCTGTCTTAAGTACAAGAATAGAGACTCTTCTTACAGTCGGTGCCATGAGCATTCCCTGTGAGACCAGTATTAGTTTCCGATACACCACTGCACTATCAATGTATTCCTTGGACCTTCACATTGACGATGAAACACGGAAATCGAATCGGAGTTAAATACAAAAGGTACAATGCCGAATTAAATACAAGAATAGAGACTCTTCTTACTGTCGCTGCTTTGAGCATTCCCTGTGAGATCAGTATTAGTTTCCGATACACCACAGCCGGTTCATTGTATTCCTTGGACTTTCTCATTGACGATGAAACACAGAAATCGCATCGGAATTAAATACAAAAGGCGAAATGCCGACTTAAGTACAAGAATAGAGACTCTTCTTTCAGTCGGTGCTTTGAGCATTCCCTGTGAGACCGGTATTAGTTTCTGATACACCACTGCAGGTTCAATGTACTCCTTGGACCTTCACATTGACGAAGAAACACAGAAATCGCATCGGAATTAAATCCAAAAAGCACAATGCCGTCATAAGTACAAGAATAGAGACTCTACTCACAGTCGGCGCTTTGGGCATTCCCAGTGAGACCAGTATAGTTTCCGATACACCACAGCGTGTTCAATTTATTCCTTGGACATTCACATTGACGATGAAACACAGAAATCGCATCGGAATTAAATACAAAAGGCGCAATGCCGCCTTAAGTACAAGAATAGAGACTCTTCTTACAGTCGGTGCTTTGAGCATTCCCTGTGAGACCAGTATTACTTTCTGATACACCACTGCAGGTTCAATGTATTCCTAGGACCTTCACATTGACGATGAAACACAGAAATCGCATCGGAATTAAATCCAAAAGGCACAATGCTGTCTTAAGTACAAGAATAGAGACTCTTCTTACAGTTGGTGCCATGAGCAATCCCTGTGAGACCAATATTGGTTTCCGATACACCACTGCAGGATCAATGCATTCCTTGGACCTTCACATTGACGATGAAACACAGAAATCGCATCGGAATTAAATGTAAAAGGCCCAAGGCCGCCTTAAGTACAAGAATAGAGACTCTTTTTACAGTCGGTGCTTTGAGCATTCCCTGTGAGACCAGTATTAGTTTCCGAAACACCACTGCAGGTTCAATGTATTCCTTGGACCTTCACATTGACGTTGAAATACAGAAATCGCATCGGAATTAAATACAAAAGGCGCAATGCCGCCTTAAGTACAAGAATAGAGACTCTTCTTACTGTCGGTGCTTTGAGCATTCCCTGTGAGACCAGTATTAGTTTCCGAAACACCACTGCAGGTTCAATGTATTCCTTGGACCTTCACATTGACGTTGAAATACAGAAATCGCATCGGAATTAAATACAAAAGGCGCAATGCCGCCTTAAGTACAAGAATAGAGACTCTTCTTACAGTCGGTGCTTTGAGCATTCCCTGTGAGACCAGTATTAGTTTCTGATACACCACTGCAGGTTCAATGTATTCCTTGGACCTTCACATTGACGATGAAACACAGAAATCGCATCGGAATTAAATGTAAAAGGCCCAAGGCCGCCTTAAGTACAAGAATAGAGACTCTTTTTACAGTCGGTGCTTTGAGCATTCCCAGTGAGACCAGTATTAGTTTCCGACACACCACTGCGTGTTCAATTTATTCCTTGGACATTCACATTGACGATGAAACACAGAAATCGCATCTGAATTAAATACAAAAGGCGCAATGCCGCCATAAGAACAATAGTAGAGACTCTTCTTACAGTCGATGCTTTTAGCATTCCCTGTGAGACCAGTATTAGTTTCCGATACACCACTGCAGGTTCAATGTATTCCTTGGACCTTCACATTGACGATGAAACACAGAAATCGCATCAGAATTAAATACAAAAGGCAAAAAGCAGCCTTAAGTACAAGAATAGAGACTCTTCTTACAGTCGGTGATTTGAGCATTCCCTGTGAGACCAGTTTTAGTTTCTGATACACCACTGCAGGTTCAATGTATTCCTTGGACCTTCACATTGACAATGAAACACAGAAATCGCATCAGAATTAAATACAAAAGGCACAATGCTGTCTTAAGTACAAGAATAGAGACTCTTCTTACAGTCGGTGCCATGAGCATTCCCTGTGAGACCAGTATTAGTTTCCGATACACCACTGCACTATCAATGTATTCCTTGGACCTTCACATTGACGATGAAACACAGAAATCGCATCGGAATTAAATATAGAAGGCCCAATGCCACCTTAAGTACAAGAATAGTGACTCTTCTTACAGTCGGTGCTTTGAGCATTCCCTCTGAGACCAGTATTAGTTTCTGATGCACCACTGCAGGTTCAATGTATTCCTTAGACCTTCACATTGACGATGAAACACAGAAATCTAATCGGAATTAAATACAAAAGGCACAATGCTGTCTTAAGTACAAGAATAGAGACTTTTCTTACAGTCGGTGCTTTGAGCAATCCCTGTGAGACCAGTATTACTTTCTGATACCCCACTGCAGGTTCAATGTATTCCTAGGACCTTCACATTGACGATCAAACACAGAAATCGCATCGGAATTAAATCCAAAAGGCGCAATGCTGTCTTAAGTACAAGAATAGAGACTCTTCTTACAGTCGGTGCCATGAGCAATCCCTGTGAGACCAATATTAGTTTCCGATACACCACTGCAGGATCAATGTATTCCTTGGACCTTCACATTGACGATGAAACACAGAAATCGCATCGGAGTTAAATACAAAACGCACAATGCCGCCTTAAGTACAAGATTAGAGACTCTTCTTAGAGTCGGTGCTTTGAGCATTCCCTGTGAGACCAGTATTACTTTCTGATACACCACTGCAGGTTCAATGTATTCCTTGGACCTTCACATTGACGATGAAACACAGAAATCGCATCGGAATTAAATACAAAAGGCACAATGCCGTCATAAGTACAAGAATAGAGACTCTTCTTACAGTCGGTGCTTTGAGCATTCCCTGTGAGACCAGTATTAGTTTCCGATACACCACTGCGTGTTCAATTTATTCCTTGGACATTCACATTGACGATGAAACACAGAAATCGCATCTGAATTAAATACAAAAGGCGCAGTGCCGCCATAAGTACAATAGTAGAGACTCTTCTTACGGTCGATGCTTTTAGCATTCCCTGTGAGACCAGTATTAGTTTCCGATACACCACTGCAGGTTCAATGTATTCCTTGGACCTTCACATTGACGATGAAACACAGAAATCGCATCGGAATTAAATACAAAAGACAAAAAGCAGCCTTAAGTACAAGAATAGAGACTCTTCTTAAAGTCGGTGCTTTGAGCATTCCCTGTGAGACCAGTATTAGTTTCTGATACACCACTGCAGGTTCAATGTATTCCTTGGACCTTCACATTGACGATGAAACACAGAAATCGCATCAGAATTAAATACAAAAGGCACAATGCTGTCTTAAGTACAAGAATAGAGACTCTTCTTACAGTCGGTGCCATGAGCATTCCCTGTGAGACCAGTATTAGTTTCCGATACACCACTGCACTATCAATGTATTCCTTGGACCTTCACATTGACGATGAAACACAGAAATCACATCGGAGTTAAATACAAAAGGTACAATGCCGCCTTAAGTACACGAATAGAGACTCTTCTTACTGTCGCTGCTTTGAGCATTCCCTGTGAGATCAGTATTAGTCTCCGATACACCACAGCCGGTTCATTGTATTCCTTGGACCTTCTGATTGACGATGAAACACAGAAATCGCATCGGAATTAAATACAAAAGGCGAAATGCCGACTTAAGTACAAGAATAGAGACTCTTCTTACAGTCGGTGCTTTGAGCATTCCCTGTGAGACCGGTATTAGTTTCTGATCCACCACTGCAGGTTCAATGTATTCCTTGGACCTTCACATTGACGATGAAACACAGAAATCGCATCGGAATTAAATCCAAAAGGCACAATGCCGTCATAAGTACAAGAATAGAGACTCTTCTCACATTCGGTGCTTTGGGCATTCCCAGTGAGACCAGTATAGTTTCCGATACACCACAGCGTGTTCAATTTATTCCTTGAACATTCACATTGACGATGAAACACAGAAATCGCGGACCGGAATTAAATACAAAAGGCACAATGCCACCTTAAGTACAAGAATAGAGACTCTTCTTACAGTCGGTGCTTTGAGCAATCCCTGTGAGACCAGTATTACTTTCTGATACCCCACTGCAGGTTCAATGTATTCCTAGGACCTTCGCATTGACGATCAAACACAGAAATCGCATCGGAATTAAATCCAAAAGGCGCAATGCTGTCTTAAGTACAAGAATAGAGACTCTTCTTACAGTCGGTGCCATGAGCAATCCCTGTGAGACCAATATTAGTTTCCGATACACCACTGCAGGATCAATGTATTCCTTGGACCTTCACATTGACGATGAAACACAGAAATCGCATCGGAATTAAATATAAAAGGCCCAATGCCGCCTTAAGTACAAGAATAGAGACTCTTCTTACAGTCGGTGCTTTGAGCATTCCCTGTGAGACCAGTATTAGTTTCTGATACACCACTGCAGGTTCAATGTATTCCTTGGACTCTCACATTGACGATGAAACACAGAAATCGCATCGGAGTTAAATACAAAAGGTACAATGCCGCCTTAAGTACAAGAATAGAGACTCTTCTTACTGTCGCTGCTTTGAGCATTCCCTGTGAGATCAGTATTAGTTTCCGATACACCACAGCCGGTTCATTGTATTCCTTGGACCTTCTCATTGACGATGAAACACAGATATCGCATCGGAATTAAATACAAAAGGCGAAATGCCGCCTTAAGTACAAGAATAGAGACTCTTCTTACAGTCGGTGCTTTGAGCATTCCTTGTGAGACCAGTATTACTTTCTGATACACCACTGCAGGTTCAATGTATTCCTCGGACCTTCACATTGACGATGAAACACAGAAATCGCATCGGAATTAAATCCAAAAGGCACAATGCTGTCTTAAGTACAAGAATAGAGACTCTTCTTACAGTCGGTGCCATGAGCAATCCCTGTGAGACCAGTATTAGTTTCCGATACACCACTGCAGGATCTATGTATTCCTTGGACCTTCACATTGACGATGAAACACAGAAATCGCATCGGAATTAAATGTAAAAGGCCCAATGCCGCCTTAAGTACAAGAATAGAGACTCTTCTTACAGTTGGTGCTTTGAGCATTCCCTGTGAGATCAATATTAGGTCCTGATACACCACAGCAGGTTCAATGTATTCCTTGGACCTTCACATTGACGATAAAACACAGAAATCGCATCGGAGTTAAATACAAAATGCACAATGCCGCCTTAAGTACAAGAATAGAGACTCTTCTTACTGTCGGTGCTTTGAGCATTCCCTGTGAGACCAGTATTAGTTTCCGATACACCACTGCAGGTTCAATGTATTCCTTGGACCTTCACATTGACGATGAAACACAGAAATCGCATCGGAGTTAAATACAAAAGGCACAATGCCGCCTTAAGTACAAGAATTGAGACTCTTCTTACTGTCGGTGCTCTGAACATTCCCTGTGAGACCAGTATTAGTTTCCGATACACCACTGCAGGTTCAATGTATTCCTTGGACCTTCACAATGACGATGAAACACAGAAATCGCATCGGTATTAAATACAAAAAGCGCAATGCCGCCTAAAGTACAAGAATAGAGACTCTTCTTACAGTCGGTGCTTTGAGCATTCCCTGTGAGACCAGTACTAGTTTCTGATACACCACTGCAAGTTCAATGTATTCCTTGGGCCTTCACATTGACGATTAAACACTGAAATCGCATCGGAATTAAATACAAAAGCAGAATGCTGTCTTAAGTACAAGAATAGAGACTCTTCTTACAGTCGGTGCCATGAGCATTCCCTGTGAGACCAGTATTAGTTTCCGATACACCACTGCAGGATCAATGTATTCCTTGGACCTTCACATTGACGATGAAACACAGAAATCGCATCGGAGTTAAATACAAAAGGCACAATGCCGCCTTAAGTACAAGAATAGAGACTCTTCTTACAGTCGGTGCTTTGAGCATTCCCTGTGAGACCAGTATTACTTTCTGATACACCACTGCAGGTTCAATGTATTCCTTGGACCTTCACATTGACGATGAAACACAGAAATCGCATCGGAATTAAATACAAAAGGCACAATGCCGTCATAAGTACAAGAATAGAGACTGTTCTTACAGTCCGTGCTTTGAGCATTCCCAGTGAGACCAGTATTAGTTTCCGATACACCACTGCAGGTTCAATGTATTCCTTGGACCTTCACAATGACGATGAAACACAGAAATCGCATCGGTATTAAATACAAAAAGCGCAATGCCGCCTTAAGTACAAGAATAGAGACTCTTCTTACAGTCGGTGCTTTGAGCATTCCCTGTGAGACCAGTACTAGTTTCTGATACACCACTGCAAGTTCAATGTATTCCTTGGGCCTTCACATTGACGATTAAACACTGAAATCGCATCGGAATTAAATACAAAAGCAGAATGCTGTCTTAAGTACAAGAATAGAGACTCTTCTTACAGTCGGTGCCATGAGCATTCCCTGTGAGACCAGTATTAGTTTCCGATACACCACTGCAGGATCAATGTATTCCTTGGACCTTCACATTGACGATGAAACACAGAAATCGCATCGGAGTTAAATACAAAAGGCACAATGCCGCCTTAAGTACAAGAATAGAGACTCTTCTTACAGTCGGTGCTTTGAGCATTCCCTGTGAGACCAGTATTACTTTCTGATACACCACTGCAGGTTCAATGTATTCCTTGGACCTTCACATTGACGATGAAACACAGAAATCGCATCGGAATTAAATACAAAAGGCACAATGCCGTCATAAGTACAAGAATAGAGACTGTTCTTACAGTCCGTGCTTTGAGCATTCCCAGTGAGACCAGTATTAGTTTCCGATACACCACTGCAGGATCAATGTATTCCTTGGACCTTCACCTTGACGATGAAACACAGAAATCGCATCGCAATTAAATATAAAAGGCCCAATGCCGCCTTAAGTACATGAATAGAGACTCTTCTTACAGTTGGTGCTTTGAGCATTCCCTGTGAGATCAGTATTAGTTTCTGATGCACCACTGCCGGTTCAATGTATTCCTTGGACCTTCACATTGACGATGAAACACAGAAATCGCATCGGAGTTAAATACAAAAGGCACAATGCCGCCTTAAGTACAAGAATTGAGACTCTTCTTACTGTCGGTGCTCTGAGCATTCAATGTGAGACCAGTATTAGTTTCCGATACACCACTGCAGGTTCAATGTATTCCTTGGAAATTCACATTGACGATGAATCACAGAAATCGCAACGGTATTAAATACAAATGGCGCAAAGCCGCCTTAAGTACAAGAATAGAGACTCTTCTTACAGTCGGTGCTTTGTGCATTCCCTGTGCGACCAGTATTACTTTCTGATACACCACTGCAGGTTCAATGTATTCCTTGGACCTTCACATTGACGATGAAACACAGAAATCGCATCGGAATTAAATCCAAAAGGCACAATGCCGTCATAAGTACAAGAATAGAGACTCTTCTCACAGTCGGTGCTTTGAGCATTCCCAGTGAGACCAGTATTAGTTTCCGATACACCACTACGTGTTCAATTTATACCTTGGACATTCACATTGACGATGAAACACAGAAATCGCATCTGAAATAAATACAAAAGGCGCAATGCCGCCTTAAGTACAATAATAGAGACTCTTCTTACAGTCGATGCTTTGAGCATTCCCTGTGAGTCCAGTATTAGTTTCCGATACACCACTGCAGGTTCAATGTATTCCTTGGACCTTCACATTAACGATGAAACACAGAAATCACCTCGGAATTAAATACAAAAGGCAAAATGCCGCCCTAAGTACGGGACTAGTTACTCTTCTTACAGTCGGTGCCATGAGCATTCCCTGTGAGACCAGTATTAGTTTCCGATACACCACTGCAGGATCAATGTATTCCTTGGACCTTCACATTGACGATGAAACACAGAAATCGCATCGGAATTAAATATAAAAGGCCCAATGCCGCCTTAAGTACAAGAATAGAGACTCTTCTTACAGTCGGTGATTTGAGCATTCCGTGTGAGACCAGTATTAGTTTCCGATACACAACTGCGTGTTCAATTTATTCCTTGGACATTCACATTGACGATGAAACACAGAAATCGCATCTGAATTAAATACAAAAGGCGCAATGCCGCCATAAGTACAATAGTAGAGACTCTTCTTACAGTCGATGCTTTGAGCATTCCCTGAGAGACCAGTATTAGTTTCCGATACACCACTGCAGGTTCAATGTATTCCTTGTACCTTCACATTGACGATGAAACACCAGAAATCGCATCGGAATTAAATACAAAAAGCAAAATGCCGCCTTAAGTACAAGAATAGAGACTCTTCTTACAGTCGGTGCTTAGAGCATTCCCTGTGAGACCAGTATTAGTTTCTGATACACCACTGCAGGTTCAATGTATTCCTTGGACCTTCGAATTGACGAAGAAACACAGAAATCGCATCGGAATTAAATACAAATGGCACAATGCTGTCTTAAGTACAAGAATAGAGACTCTTCTTACAGTCGGTGCCATGAGCATTCCCTGTGAGACCAGTATTAGTTTCCGATACACCAGCGCAGGATCAATGTATTCCTTGGACCTTCACATTGACGATGAAACACAGAAATCGCATCGGAATTAAATATAAAAGGCCCAATGCCGCCTTAAGTACAAGAATAGAGACACTTCTTACAGTCGGTGCTTTGAGCATTCCCTGTGAGACCAGTATTAGTTTCTGATACACCACTGCAAGTTCAATGTATTCCTTGGGCCTTCACATTGACGATTATACACAGAAATCGCATCGGAATTAAATACAAAAACACAATGCTGTCTTAAGTACAAGAATTGTGACTCTTCTTACAGTCGGTGCTTTGAGCATTCCCTGTGCGACCAGTATTACTTTCTGATACACCACTGCAGGTTCAATGTATTCCTTGGACCTTCACATTGACGATGAAACACAGAAATCGCATCGGAATTAAATATAAAAGGCCCAATGCCGCCTTAAGTACAAGAATCGAGACTCTTCTAACAGTTGGTGCTTTGAGCATTCCCTGTGAGATCAATATTAGGTTCTGATACACCACTGCAGGTTCAATGTATTCCTTGGACCTTCACATTGACGATAAAACACAGAAATCGCATCGGAGTTAAATACAAAATGCACAATGCCGCCTTAAGTACAAGAATAGAGACTCTTCTTACTGTCGGTGCTTTGAGCATTCCCTGTGAGACCAGTATTAGTTTCCGATACACCACTGCAGGTTCAATGTATTCCTTGGACCTTCACATTGACGATGAAACACAGAAATCGCATCGGAGTTAAATACAAAAGGCACAATGCCGCCTTAAGTACAAGAATAGAGACTCTTCTTACAGTCGGTGCTTTGAGCATTCCCTGTGAGACCAGTATTACTTTCTGATACACCACTGCAGGTTCAATGTATTCCTTGGACCTTCACATTGACGATGAAACACAGAAATCGCATCGGAATTAAATACAAAAGGCACAATGCCGTCATAAGTACAAGAATAGAGACTGTTCTTACAGTCCGTGCTTTGAGCATTCCCAGTGAGACCAGTATTAGTTTCCGATACACCACTGCAGGATCAATGTATTCCTTGGACCTTCACCTTGACGATGAAACACAGATATCGCATCTGCATTAAATACAAAAGGCGCAATGCCGCCTTAAATACAATAATAGAGACTCTTCTTAGAGTCGATGCTTTGAGCATTCCCTGTGAGACCAGTATTAGTTTCCGATACACCACTGCAGGTTCAATGCATTTCTTGGACCTTCACATTGTCGATGAAACACAGAAATCGCATCGGAATTTAATACAAAAGGCACAATGCCGCCTTAAGTACAAGAATAGAGACTCTTCTTACAGTCGGTGCTTTGAGCATTCCCTGTGGACCAGTATTAGTTTCTGATACACCACTGCAGGTTCAATGTATTCCTTGGACCTTCACATTGACGATTAAACACACAAATCGCATCGGAATTAAATACAAAAGGCACAATGCTGTCTTTAGTGCAAGAATAGAGACTCTTCTTACAGTCGGTGCCATGAGCAATCCCTGTGAGACCAGTATGAGTTTCCGATACACCACTGCAGGATCAATGAATTCCTTGGACCTTCACATTGACGATGAAACACAGAAATCGCATCGCAATTAAATACAAAAGGCGCAATGCCGCCTTAAGTACAAGAATAGAGACTCTTCTTACAGTCGGTGCTTTGAGCATTCCCTGTGAGACCAGTACTAGTTTCTGATACACCACTGCAAGTTCAATGTATTCCTTGGGCCTTCACATTGACGATTAAACACTGAAATCGCATCGGAATTAAATACAAAAGCAGAATGCTGTCTTAAGTACAAGAATAGAGACTCTTCTTACAGTCGGTGCCATGAGCATTCCCTGTGAGACCAGTATTAGTTTCCGATACACCACTGCAGGATCAATGTATTCCTTGGACCTTCACATTGACGATGAAACACAGAAATCGCATCGGAGTTAAATACAAAAGGCACAATGCCGCCTTAAGTACAAGAATAGAGACTCTTCTTACAGTCGGTGCTTTGAGCATTCCCTGTGAGACCAGTTTTACTTTCTGATACACCACTGCAGGTTCAATGTATTCCTTGGACCTTCACATTGACGATGAAACACAGAAATCGCATCGGAATTAAATACAAAAGGCACAATGCCGTCATAAGTACAAGAATAGAGACTGTTCTTACAGTCCGTGCTTTGAGCATTCCCAGTGAGACCAGTATTAGTTTCCGATACACCACTGCAGGATCAATGTATTCCTTGGACCTTCACCTTGACGATGAAACACAGAAATCGCATCTGCATTAAATTCAAAAGGCGCAATGCCGCCTTAAATACAATAATAGAGACTCTTCTTAGAGTCGATGCTTTGAGCAATCCCTGTGAGACCAGTATTAGTTTCCGATACACCACTGCAGGTTCAATGCATTTCTTGGACCTTCACATTGTCGATGAAACACAGAAATCGCATCGGAATTTAATACAAAAGGCACAATGCCGCCTTAAGTACAAGAATAGAGACTCTTCTTACAGTCGGTGCTTTGAGCATTCCCTGTGGACCAGTATTAGTTTCTGATACACCACTGCAGGTTCAATGTATTCCTTGGACCTTCACATTGACGATTAAACACACAAATCGCATCGGAATTAAATAAAAAAGGCACAATGCTGTCTTTAGTGCAAGAATAGAGACTCTTCTTACAGTCGGTGCCATGAGCAATCCCTGTGAGACCAGTATGAGTTTCCGATACACCACTGCAGGATCAATGTATTCCTTGGACCTTCACATTGACGATGAAACACAGAAATCGCATCGCAATTAAATATAAAAGGCCCAATGCCAACTTAAGTACATGAATAGAGACTCTTCTTACAGTTGGCGCTTTGAGCATTCCCTGTGAGATCAGTATTAGTTTCTGATGCACCACTGCCGGTTCAATGTATTCCTTGGACCTTCACATTGACGATGAAACACAGAAATCGCATCGGAGTTAAATACAAAAGGCACAATGCCGCCTTAAGTACAAGAATTGAGACTCTTCTTACTGTCGGTGCTCTGAGCATTCAATGTGAGACCAGTATTAGTTTCCGATACACCACTGCAGGTTCAATGTATTCCTTGGAAATTCACATTGACGATGAATCACAGAAATCGCAACGGTATTAAATACAAATGGCGCAATGCCGCCTTAAGTACAAGAATAGAGACTCTTCTTACAGTCGGTGCTTTGAGCATTCCCTGTGCGACCAGTATTACTTTCTGATACACCACTGCAGGTTCAATGTATTCCTTGGACCTTCACATTGACGATGAAACACAGAAATCGCATCGGAATTAAATCCAAAAGGCACAATGCCGTCATAAGTACAAGAATAGAGACTATTCTCACAGTCGGTGCTTTGAGCATTCCCAGTGAGACCAGTATTAGTTTCCGATACACCACTACGTGTTCAATTTATACCTTGGACATTCACATTGACGATGAAACACAGAAATCGCATCTGAAATAAATACAAAAGGCGCAATGCCGCCTTAAGTACAATAATAGAGACTCTTCTTACAGTCGATGCTTTGAGCATTCCCTGTGAGTCCAGTATTAGTTTCCGATACACCACTGCAGGTTCAATGTATTCCTTGGACCTTCACATTAACGATGAAACACAGAAATCACCTCGGAATTAAATACAAAAGGCAAAATGCCGCCCTAAGTACGAGACTAGGGACTCTTCTTACAGTCGGTGCCATGAGCATTCCCTGTGAGACCAGTATTAGTTTCCGATACACCACTGCAGGATCAATGTATTCCTTGGACCTTCACATTGACGATGAAACACAGAAATCGCATCGGAATTAAATATAAAAGGCCCAATGCCGCCTTAAGTACAAGAATAGAGACTCTTCTTACAGTCGGTGATTTGAGCATTCCGTGTGAGACCAGTATTAGTTTCCGATACACAACTGCGTGTTCAATTTATTCCTTGGACATTCACATTGACGATGAAACACCAGAAATCGCATCGGAATTAAATACAAAAAGCAAAATGCCGCCTTAAGTACAAGAATAGAGACTCTTCCTACAGTCGGTGCTTTGAGCATTCCCTGTGAGACCAGTATTAGTTTCTGATACACCACTGCAGGTTCAATGTATTCCTTGGACCTTCGAATTGACGAAGAAACACAGAAATCGCATCGGAATTAAATACAAATGGCACAATGCTGTCTTAAGTACAAAAATAGAGACTCTTCTTACAGTCGGTGCCATGAGCATTCCCTGTGAGACCAGTATTAGTTTCCGATACACCAGCGCAGGATCAATGTATTCCTTGGACCTTCACATTGACGATGAAACACAGAAATCGCATCGGAATTAAATATAAAAGGCCCAATGCCGCCTTAAGTACAAGAATAGAGACACTTCTTACTGTCGGTGCTTTGAGCATTCCCTGTGAGACCAGTATTAGTTTCTGATACACCACTGCAAGTTCAATGTATTCCTTGGGCCTTCACATTGACGATTATACACAGAAATCGCATCGGAATTAAATACAAAAACACAATGCTGTCTTAAGTACAAGAATTGTGACTCTTCTTACAGTCGGTGCCATGAGCATTCCCTGTGAGACCAGTATTAGTTTCCGATACACCACTGCAGGATCAATGTATTCCTTGGACCGTCACATTGACGATGAAACTCAGAAATCGCATTGGAGTTAAATACAAAAGGCGCAATGCCGTCTTAAGTACAATAATAGAGACTCTTCGTACAGTCGATGCTTTGAGCATCCCCTGTGAGACCAGTATTAGTTTCCGATACACCACTGCAGTTTCAATGTAGTTCTTGGACCTTCACATTGACGATGAAACACAGAAATCGCATCGGAATTTAATACAAAAGGCGCAATGCCGCCTTAAGTACAAGAATAGAGACTCTTCTTACAGTCGGTGCTTTGAGCAATCCCTGTGAGACCAGTATTAGTTTCTGAAACACTACTGCAGGTTCAATGTATTCCTTGGACCCTCACATTGACGATTAAACACAGAAATCGCATCGGAATTAAATACAAAAGGCACAATGCTGTCTTAAGTACAAGAATAGAGACTCTTCTTACAGTCGGTGCCATGAGCAATCCCTGTGAGACCAGTATTACTTTCCGATACACCACTGCAGGATCAATGTATTCCTTGGACATTCACATTGACGATGAAACACAGAAATCGCATCGGAATTAAATATAAAAGGCCCAATGCCGCCTTTAGTACATGAATAGAGACTCTTCTTACAGTTGGTGCTTTGAGCATTCCCTGTGAGATCAGTATTAGTTTCTGATACACCACTGCATGTTCAATGTAATCCTTGGACCTTCACGTTGACGATGAAACACAGAAATCGCATTGGAGTTAAATGCAAAAGGCACAATGCCCCTTAAGTACAAGGATAGAGACTCTTCTTACTGTCGGTGCTTAGAGCATTCCCTGTGAGACCAGTACTAGTTTCCGATACACCACTGCAGGTTCAATGTATTCCTTGGACCTTCACATTGACGATGAAACACAGAAATCGCATCGGTATTAAATACAAAAGTCGCAATGCCGCCTTAAGTACAAGAATAGAGACTCTTCTTACAGTCGGTGCTTTGAGCATTCCCTGTGACACCAGTATTACTTTCTGATACACCACTGCAGGTTCAATGTATTCCTTGGACCTTCACATTGACGATGAAACACAGAAATCGCATCGGAATTAAATCCAAAAGGCACAATGCCATCATAAGTACAAGAATAGAGACTCTTCTCACAGTCGGTGCTTTGAGCATTCCGAGTGAGACCAGTATTAGTTTCCGATACACCACTGCAGGTTCAATGTATTCCTTGGACCTTCACATTGACGATGAAACACAGAAATCGCATCGGAATTAAATACAAAAGGCAAAATGCCGCCTTAAGTACAAGAATAGAGACTCTTCTTACAGTCGGTGCTTTGAGCATTCCCTGTGAGACCAGTATTAGTTTCTGATACACCACTGCAGGTTCAAAATATTCCTTGGACCTTCACATTGACGATGAAACACAGAAATCGCATCGGAATTAAATACAAAAGGCCCAATGGCGCCTTAAGTACAAGAATAGAGACTCTTCTTACAGTTGGTGCCATGAGCAATCCCTGTGAGACCAGTATTAGTTTCTGATACACCACTGCAGGTTCAATGTATTCCTTGGACCTTCACATTGCCGATGAAACACAGAAATCGCATCGGAGTTAAATACAAAAGGCACAATGCCGCCTTAAGTACAAGAATAGAGAGTCTTCTTACTGTCGGTGCTTTGAGCATTCCCTGCGAGACCATTATTAGTTTCCGATACACCACAGCCGGTTCATTGTATTCCTTGGACCTCCTCATTGACGATGAATCACAGAAATCGCATCGGAATTAAATACAAAAGGCGTATTGCCGCCTTAAGTACAAGAATAGAGACTCTTCCTACAGTCGGTGCTTTGAGCATTCCCTGTGAGACCAATATTAGTTTCTGATACACCACTGCAGGTTCAATGTATTCCTGGGATCTTCACATTGACGAAGAAACACAGAAATCGCATCGGAATTAAATACAAACGGCACAATGCCGCCTTAAGTACAAGAATAGAAAATCTTCTTACAGTCAGTGTTTTGAGCATTCCCTTTGAGACCAGTATTAGATTCCGATACACCACTGCAGGTTCAATGTATTAATTGGACCTTCACATTGACGATGAAACACATAAATCGCATCGGAATTAAATCCAAAAGGCACAATGCCGTCATAAGTACAAGAAAAGAGACTCTTCTCACAGTCGGTGCTTTGGGCATTCCCAGTGAGACCAGTATTAGTTTCCGATACACCACAATGTGTTCAATTTATTCCTTTGACATTCATATTGACGATGAAACACAGAAATCGCATCGGAATTAAATATAAAAGGCCCAATGCCACCTTAAGTACAAGAATAGACACTCTTCTTACAGTTGGTGATTTGAGCATTCCCTGTGAGATCAGTATTAGTTTCTGATACACCACTACAGGTTCAATGTATTCCTTGGACCTTCACATTGACGATGAAACACAGAAATTGCATCGGAGTTAAATACAAAAGGCACAATGCCGCCTTAAGTACAAGGATAGATACTCTTCTTACTGTCGGTGCTTTGAGCATTCCCTTTGAGACCAGTATTAGTTTCCGATACACCACTGCAGGTTCAATGTATTCCTTGGACCTTCACATTGACGATGAAACACAGAAATCGCATCGGAGTTAAATACAAAAGGCACAATGCCGCCTTATGTACAAGAATTGAGACTCTTCTTACTGTCGGTGCTCTGAGCATTCCCTGTGAGACCAGTATTAGGTTCCGATACACCACTGCAGGTTCAATGTATTCCTTGGACCTTCACATTGACGATGAAACACAGAAATCGCATCGGTATTAAATACAAAAGGCGCAATGCTGCCTTAAGTACAAGAATAGAGTCTCTTCTTACAGTCGATGCTTTGAGCATTCCCTGTGAGACGAGTATTACATTCTGATACACCACTGCAGGTTCAATGTATTCCTTGGACCTTCGCATTGACGATGAAACACAGAAATCGCATCGGAATTAAATCCAAAAGGCACAATGCCGTCATTAGAACAAGAATAGAGACTCCTCTCACAGTCTGTGTTTTGAGCATTCCCAGTGAGACCAGTATTAGTTTCCGATACACCACAGCGTGTTCAATTTATACCTTGGACATTCACATTGACGATGAAACACAGAAATCGCATCTGAATTAAATACAAAAGGCGCAATGCCGCCTTAAGTACAATAATACAGACTCTTCTTACAATCGATGGTTTGAGCATTACCTGTGAGACCAGTATTAGTTTCCGATACACCACTGCAGGTTCAATGTATTCCTTGGACCTTCACATTGACGATGAAACACAGAAATCGCATCGGAGTTGAATACAAAAGGCACAATGCCGCCTTAAGTACAAGAATAAAAAATCTTCTTACTGTCGGTGTTTTGAGCATTCCCTGTGAGACCAGTATTAGTTTCCGATACACCACTGCAGGTTCAATGTATTCCTTGGACCTTCACATTGACGATGAAACACAGCAATCGCATCGTAGTTAAATACAAAAGGCACAATGCCACCTTAGGTAGAAGAATATAGACTCTTCTTACAGTCGGTGCTTTGAGCATTCCCTGTGAGACCAGTATTAGTTTCCGATACACCACTGCAGGTTCAATGTATTCCTTGGATCTTCACACTGACGATGGAAAAGAGAAATCGCATCGGAATTAAATACAAAAGGCACAATGTCGCCTCAAGTACAAGAATAGTGACTCTTCGTACAATCGGTGCTTTGAGCATTCCCTGTGAGACCAGTATTAGTTTCCGATACACCACTGCAGATGCAATGTATTGACTGGACATACGCATTGACGATGAAACACTGAAATTACATCGGAATTAAATACAAAAGGCACAATGCCGCCGTAAGTGCAAGAATAGAGACTCCTCTTACAGTCGGTGCTTTGAGCATTCCGTGTGAGACCAGTATTAGTTTCCAATACACTACTGCAGGTTCAATGTATTCCTTGGACATACACATTGCCGATGAAAAACAGAAATTATATCGGAATTAAATACAAAAGGCACAATGCCGCCATAAGTGCAAGAATAGAGACTCTTTTTACAGTCGGTGCTTTGAGCATTCCCTGTTAGATCAGTATTAGTTTCTGATAGACCACTGCAGGTGCAATGTATTCCTAGGACCATCACATTGACGAAGAAACACAGAAATCGCATCGGAATTAAATGAAAAGGCAATATGCCGCCTTATGTACAAGAATACAGACGTTGCTTACAGTCGGTGTTTTGCGCATTCCCTGTGAGACCAGAATTAGTTTCCGATACACCACTGCAGGTTTAATGTATTCCGTGGACCTTCACATTGACGATGAAACACAGAAATCGCATCGGAATTAAATACAAAAGGCACAAAGCCGCCTTAAGTACAAGATTAGAAACTTTTCTTACAGTCGGTGCTTTGAGCATTCCCTGTGAGACCAGTGTTAGTTTCCGATACTCCACTGCAAGTTCAGTGTATTCCTTGGACATACACATT
Source organism: Schistocerca serialis cubense (assembly GCF_023864345.2). Taxonomy (NCBI): domain Eukaryota; kingdom Metazoa; phylum Arthropoda; class Insecta; order Orthoptera; family Acrididae; genus Schistocerca; species Schistocerca serialis. The sequence goes on from NC_064640.1 coordinate 1,066,011,963, forward strand.
GACGATGAATCACTGGAATTACATCGGAATTAAATGCAAAAGACTCAATGCCGCCTTAAGTACAAGAGGAGTGAGACTTCTTAGAGTCTAAGTTGTAATCCTTTCCTGTGAGACCAGTATTAGTTTCCGATACACCACTGCAAGTTCAATGTATTCCTTGGTCCTTCACATTTACGATGAAATACAGAAAGCGAATCGGAATAAAATACAAAAGGCACAATGCCGCCTTAGGTACAAGAATATAGACTCTTCTTACAGTCGGTGCAATGAGCATTCCCTGTGAGACCATTAATACCTTCTGATACACCACTGCAGGTTCAATGTATTCCTTGGATCTTCACATTGACGATGAAAAAGAGAAATCGCATCGGAATTAAATACAAAAGGCACAATATCGCCTCAAGTACAAGAATAGTGACTCTTCGTACAGTCGGTGCTTTGAGCATTCCCTGTGAGACCAGTATTAGTTTCCGATACACCACTGCAGGGGCAATGTATTGACTGGACATTCACATTGACGATGAAACACTGAAATTACATCGGAATTAAATACAAAAGGCACAATGCCGCCGTAAGTACATGAATAGAAACTCCTCTTACAGTCGGTGCTTTGAGCATTCCCTGTGAGACCAGTATTAGTTTCTGATAGACCACTGCAGGTTCAATGTATTCCTAAGACCTTCACATTGACGAAGAAACACAGAAATCCCATCGGAATTAAATGCAAAAGGCAAAATGCCGCCTTATGTACAAGAATACAGACTCTTCTTACAGTCGGTGTTTTGCGCATTCCCTGTGAGACCAGTATTAGTTTCCGATACACCACTGCAGGTTTAATGTATTCCTTGGACCTTCACATTGACGATGAAACACAGATATCGCATCGGAATTAAATACAAAAGGCACAAAGCCGCCTTAAGTACAAGATTAGAAACTTTTCTTACAGTCGGTGCTTTGAGCATTCCCTGTGAGACCAGTATTAGTTTCCGATACACCACTGCAAGTTCAATGTATTCCTTGGTCCTTCACATTTACGATGAAATACAGAAAGCGAATCGGAATTAAATACAAAAGACTCAATTCCACATTAAGTACAAGAGGAGTGAGACTTGTTAGAGTCTGTGTGTTAATCCTTTCCTGTGAGACCAGTATTAGTTTCCGATACACCACTGCAGGTTCAATGTATTCCTTAGACCTTCACATTGACGATGAAACACAGATATCGCATCGGAATTAAGTACAAAAGGCGCAATGCCGCCTTAAGTATAAGAATAGAGACTCTTTTTACAGTCGGTGCTTTGAGCATTCCCTGTGAGACCAGTATTAGTTTCTGATACACCACAGCAGGTTCAATGTATTCCTTGGACTTTCACATTGACGATGAAACACAGAAATCGCATCGAAATTAAATACACAAGGCACAATGCCGTCATAAGTACAAGAATAGAGACTCTTCTTACAGTTGGTGTTTGAGCATTCCCTGTGAGACCAGTATTAGTTTCCGATTCACCACTGCAGGTTCAATGTATTCCTTGGACCTTCACATTGACGATGAAACACAGTAATCGCATCGGAGTTAAATACAAATGGCACAATGCCGCCTTAAGTACAAGAATTGAGACTCTTCTTACTGTCGGTGTTCTGAGCATTCAATGTGAGACCAGTATTAGTTTCCGATACACCACTGCAGGTTCAATGTATTCCTTGGACCTTCACATTGACGATGAAACACAGAAATCGCATCGGAGTTAAATACAAAAGGCACAATGCCGCCTTAAGTACAAGAATTGAGACTCTTCTTACTGTCGGTTTTCTGAGCATTCAATGTGAGACCAGTATTAGTTTCCGATTCACCACTGCAGGTTCAATGTATTCCTTGGACCTTCACATTGACGATGAAACACAGAAATCGCATCGGAATTAAATACAAAAGGCAAAATGCCGCCCTAAGTACAAGAATATAGACCCTTCTTATAGTCGGTGCTTTGAGCATTCCCTGTGAGACCAGTATTAGTTTCCGATACACCACTGCAGGATCAATGTATTCCTTGGACCTTCACATTGACGATGAAACACAGAAATCGCATCGGAATTAAATACAAAAGGCACAATGCAACCATAAGTACAAGAATAGAGACTCTTCTTACAGTCGTTGCTTTGAGCATTCACTGTGAGACCAGTATTAGTTTCCGATACACCACTGCAGGTTCAATGTATTCCTTGGACATACACATTGACGATGAATCACTGGAATTACATCGGAATTAAATGCAAAAGACTCAATGCCGCCTTAAGTACAAGAGGAGTGAGACTTCTTAGAGTCTAAGTTGTAATCCTTTCCTGTGAGACCAGTATTAGTTTCCGATACACCACTGCAAGTTCAATGTATTCCTTGGTCCTTCACATTTACGATGAAATACAGAAAGCGAATCGGAATAAAATACAAAAGGCACAATGCCGCCTTAGGTACAAGAATATAGACTCTTCTTACAGTCGGTGCAATGAGCATTCCCTGTGAGACCATTAATACCTTCTGATACACCACTGCAGGTTCAATGTATTCCTTGGATCTTCACATTGACGATGAAAAAGAGAAATCGCATCGGAATTAAATACAAAAGGCACAATATCGCCTCAAGTACAAGAATAGTGACTCTTCGTACAGTCGGTGCTTTGAGCATTCCCTGTGAGACCAGTATTAGTTTCCGATACACCACTGCAGGGGCAATGTATTGACTGGACATTCACATTGACGATGAAACACTGAAATTACATCGGAATTAAATACAAAAGGCACAATGCCGCCGTAAGTACAAGAATAGAAACTCCTCTTACAGTCGGTGCTTTGAGCATTCCCTGTGAGACCAGTATTAGTTTCTGATAGACCACTGCAGGTTCAATGTATTCCTAAGACCTTCACATTGACGAAGAAACACAGAAATCCCATCGGAATTAAATGCAAAAGGCAAAATGCCGCCTTATGTACAAGAATACAGACTCTTCTTACAGTCGGTGTTTTGCGCATTCCCTGTGAGACCAGTATTAGTTTCCGATACACCACTGCAGGTTTAATGTATTCCTTGGACCTTCACATTGACGATGAAACACAGATATCGCATCGGAATTAAATACAAAAGGCACAAAGCCGCCTTAAGTACAAGATTAGAAACTTTTCTTACAGTCGGTGCTTTGAGCATTCCCTGTGAGACCAGTATTAGTTTCCGATACACCACTGCAAGTTCAATGTATTCCTTGGTCCTTCACATTTACGATGAAATACAGAAAGCGAATCGGAATTAAATACAAAAGACTCAATTCCACATTAAGTACAAGAGGAGTGAGACTTGTTAGAGTCTGTGTGTTAATCCTTTCCTGTGAGACCAGTATTAGTTTCCGATACACCACTGCAGGTTCAATGTATTCCTTAGACCTTCACATTGACGATGAAACACAGATATCGCATCGGAATTAAGTACAAAAGGCGCAATGCCGCCTTAAGTATAAGAATAGAGACTCTTTTTACAGTCGGTGCTTTGAGCATTCCCTGTGAGACCAGTATTAGTTTCTGATACACCACAGCAGGTTCAATGTATTCCTTGGACTTTCACATTGACGATGGAACACAGAAATCGCATCGAAATTAAATACACAAGGCACAATGCCGTCATAAGTACAAGAATAGAGACTCTTCTTACAGTTGGTGTTTGAGCATTCCCTGTGAGACCAGTATTAGTTTCCGATTCACCACTGCAGGTTCAATGTATTCCTTGGACCTTCACATTGACGATGAAACACAGTAATCGCATCGGAGTTAAATACAAATGGCACAATGCCGCCTTAAGTACAAGAATTGAGACTCTTCTTACTGTCGGTGTTCTGAGCATTCAATGTGAGACCAGTATTAGTTTCCGATACACCACTGCAGGTTCAATGTATTCCTTGGACCTTCACATTGACGATTAAACACAGAAATCGCATCGGAGTTAAATACAAAAGGCACAATGCCGCCTTAAGTACAAGAATTGAGACTCTTCTTACTGTCGGTTTTCTGAGCATTCAATGTGAGACCAGTATTAGTTTCCGATTCACCACTGCAGGTTCAATGTATTCCTTGGACCTTCACATTGACGATGAAACACAGAAATCGCATCGGAATTAAATACAAAAGGCAAAATGCCGCCCTAAGTACAAGAATATAGACCCTTCTTATAGTCGGTGCTTTGAGCATTCCCTGTGAGACCAGTATTAGTTTCCGATACACCACTGCAGGATCAATGTATTCCTTGGACCTTCACATTGACGATGAAACACAGAAATCGCATCGGAATTAAATATAAAAGGCCCAATGCCGCCTTAAGTACAAGAATAGAGACTCTTCTTACAGTCGGTGCATTGAGCATTCCCTGTGAGACCAGTATTAGTTTCCGATGCACCACTGCGTGTTCAATTTATTCCTTGGACATTCACATTGACGATGAAACACAGAAATCGCATCGGAATTAAATACAAAAGACGCAATGCCGCCATAAGTACAATAGTAGAGACTCTTCTTACAGTCGATGCTTTGAGCATTCCCTGTGAGACCAGTATTAGTTTCCGATACACCACTGCAGGTTCAATGTATTCCTTGGACCTTCACATTGACGATGAAACACAGAAATGGCATCGGAATTAAATACAAAAGGCAAAATGCCGCCTTAAGTACAAGAATAGAGACTCTTCTTACAGTCGGTGCTTTGAGCATTCCCTGTGAGACCAGTATTAGTTTCTGATACACCACTGCAGGTTCAATGTATTCCTTGGACCTTCACATTGACGATGAAACACAGAAATCGCAACCGAATTAAACACAAAAGGCACAATGCTGTCTTAAGTACAAGAATAGAGACTCTTCTTACAGTCGGTGCCATGAGCATTCCCTGTGAGACCAGTATTAGTTTCCGATACACCACTGCCGGTTCATTGTATTCCTTGGACCTTCTCATTGACGATAAAACACCGAAATCGCATCGGAATTAAATACAAAAGGCGAAATGCCACCTTAAGTACAAGAATAGAGACTCTTCTTACAGTCGGTGCTTTGAGCATTCCCTGTGAGACCAGTATTAGTTTCTGATACACCACTGCAGGTTCAATGTATTCCTTGGACCTTCACATTGACGATGAAACACAGAAATCGCATCGGAATTGAATACAAACGGCACAATGCCGCCTTAAGTACAAGAATAGAAAATCATCTTACAGTCGGTGATTTGAGCATTCCCTGAGAGACCAGTATTAGTTTCCGATACACCACTGCAGGTTCAATGTATTCCTTGGACCTTCACATTGACGATGAAACACAGCAATCGCATCGTAGGTAATACAAAAGGCACAATGCCGCCTTACGTGCAGGTTCAATGTATTCCTTGGACATACACATTGACAATGAAACACTGAAATTACATCGGAATTAAATACAAAAGACTCAATGCCGCCTTAAGTACAAGAGGAGTGAGCCTTCTTAGAGTCTGTGTTTTTATCCTTTCCTGTGAGACCAGTATTAGTTTCCGATACACCACTGCAGGTTCAATGTATTCCTTGGATCTTCACATTGACGATGAAAAAGAGAAATCGCATCGGAATTAAATACAAAAGGCACAATGTCGCCTCAAGTACAAGAATAGTGACTCTTCGTACAATCGGTGCTATGAGCATTCCCTGTGAGACCAGTATTAGTTTCCGATACACCACTGCAGATGCAATGTATTGACTGGACATACACATTGCCGATGAAACACTGAAATTACATCGGAATTAAATTCCAAAGGCACAATGCCGCCGTAAGTGCAAGAATAGAGACTCCTCTTACAGTCGGTGCTTTGAGCATTCCCTGTGACACCAGTATTAGTTTCCAATACACTACTGCAGGTTCAATGTATTCCGTGGACATACACATTGCCGGTGAAAAACAGAAATTATATCGAAATTAAATACAAAAGGCACAATGTCGCCATAAGTGCAAGAATAGAGACTCTTCTTACAGTCGGTGCTTTGAGCATTCCCTGTTAGATCAGTATTAGTTTCTGATAGACCACTGCAGGTGCAATGTATTCCTAGGACCTTCACATTGACGAAGAAACACAGAAATCGCATCGGAATTAAATGCAAAAGGCAATATGCCGCCTTATGTACAAGAATACAGACTATGCTTACAGTCGGTGTTTTGCGCATTCCCTGTGAGACCAGAATTAGTTTCCGATACACCACTGCTGGTTTAATGTATTCCTTGGACCTTCACATTGACGATGAAACACAGAAATCGCTTCGGAATTAAATACAAAAGGCACAAAGCCGCCTTAAGTACAAGATTAGAAACTTTTCTTACAGTCGGTGCTTTGAGCATTCCCTGTGAAACCAGTATTAGTTTCCGATACACCACTGCAGGTTCAGTGTATTCCTTGGACCTTCACATTGACGATGAAACACAAAATCGCTTCGGAATTAAATACAAAAGGCACAATGCAACCATAAGTACAAGAATAGAGACTCTTCCTTCAGTCGGTGCTTTGAGCATTCCCTGTGAGACCAGTATTAGTTTCCGATACACCACTGCAGGTTCAATGTATTCCTTGGACATACACATTGACGATGAAACACTGGAATTACATCAAAATTAAATACAAAAGACTCAATGCCGCCTTAAGTACAAGAGGAGTGAGACTTCTTAGAGTCTGTGTTTTAATCCTTTCCTGTGAGACCAGTATTAGTTTCCGAAACACCACTGCAAGTTCAATGTATTCCTTGGTCCTTCACATTGACGATGAAATACAGAAATCGAATCGGAATAAAATACAAAAGGCACAATGCCGCCTTAGGTACAAGAATATAGACTCTTCTTACAGTCGGTGCTTTGAGCATTCCCTGTGAGACCAGTAATAGTTTCCGATACACCACTGCAGGTTCAATGTATTCCTTGGATCTTCACATTGACGATGAAACAAAAAATCGCATCGGAATTAAATACAAAAGGCACAATATCGCCTAAAGTACAAGAATAGTGACTCTTCGTACAGTCGGTGCTTTGAGCATTCCCTGTGAGACCAGTATTAGTTTCCGATACACCACTGTAGGTGCAATGTATTGATTTGACATTCACATTGACGATGAAACACTGAAATTACATCGGAATTAAATACAAAAGGCACAATGCCGCCGTAAGTACATGAATAGAGACTCCTCTTACAGTCGGTGCTTTGAGCATTCCCTGTGAGACCAGTATTAGTTTCCAATACACCACTGCACGTTCAATGTATTCCTTGGACATAGACATTGCCGATGAAAAACTGAAATTATATCGGAATTAAATACAAAAGGCACAATGCAGCCTTAAGTGCAAGTATAGAGACTCTTCTTACAGTCGGTGATTTGAGTATTCCCTGTGAGACCAGTATTAGTTTCTGATAGACCACTGCAGGTTCAATGTATTCCTAGGACCTTCACATTGACGAAGAAACACAGAAATCGCATGGGAATTAAATGCAAAAGGCAAAATGCCGCCTTATGTACAAGAATACAGACTCTTCTTACAGTCGGTGTTTTGCGCATTCCCTGTGAGACCAGTATTAGTTTCCGATACACCACTGCAGGTTTAATGTATTCCTTGGACCTTCACATTGACGATGAAACACATATATCGCATCGGAATTAAATACAAAAGGCACAAAGCCGCCTTAAGTACAAGATTAGAAACTTTTCTTACAGTCGGTGCTTTGAGCATTCCCTGTGAGACCAGTATTAGTTTCCGATACACCACTGCAGGGTCAATGTATTCCTTGGACATACACATTGACGATGAAACACTGGAATTACATCGGAATTAAATACAAAAGACTCAATGCCACCTTAAGTACAAGAGGAGTGAGACTTGTTAGAGTCTGTGTGTTAATCCTTTCCTGTGAGACCAGTATTTGTTTCCGATACACCACTGCAGGTTCAATGTATTCCTTAGACCTTCACATTGACGATGAAACACAGATATCGCATCGGAATTAAGTACAAAAGGCGCAATGCCGCCTTAAGTATAAGAATAGAGACTCTTTTTACAGTCGGTGCTTTGAGCATTCCCTGTGAGACCAGTATTAGTTTCTGATACACCACAGCAGGTTCAATGTATTCCTTGGACTTTCACATTGACGATGAAACACAGAAAACGCATCGAAATTAAATACACAAGGCACAATGCCGTCATAAGTACAAGAATAGAGACTCTTCTTACAGTTGGTGTTTTGAGCATTCCCTGTGAGACCAGTATTAGTTTCCGATACACCACTGCAGGTTCAATGTATCCCTTGGACCTTCACATTGACGATGAAACACAGAAATCGCATCGGAATTAAATACAAAAGGCGCAATGCCGCCTTAAGTACAAGAATAGAGACTCTTCTTACAGTCGGTGTTTTGAGCATTCCCTGTGAGACCAGTATTAGTTTCCGATACACCACTGCAGGTTCAATGTATTCCTTAGACCTTCACATTGACGATGAAACACAGAAATCGCATCGGAATTAAATACAAAAGGCGCAATGCCGCCTTAAGTACAAGAATAGAGACTCTTCTTACAGTCGGTGCTTTGAGGATTCCCTGTGAGACCAGTATTAGTTTCCGATACACCACTGCAGGTTTAATGTATTCCTTGGACCTTCACATTGACGATGAAACACAGAAATCGCATCGGAATTAAATACAAAAGGCACAAAGCCGCCATAAGTACAAGATTAAAAACTTTTTTTACAGTCGGTGCTTTGAGCATTCCCTGTGAGACCTGTATTAGTTTCCGATACCCCACTGCAGGTTCAGGGTATTCCTTGGACCTTCACATTGACGATGAATCACAGAAATCGCTTCGGAAGTAAATACAAAAGGCACAATGCCGCCTTAAGAACAAGAATAGAGACTCTTCTTACAGTCGGTGGTTTGAGCATTCCCTGTGAGACCAGTATTAGTTTCCGATACACCACTGCAGGTTCAATGTATTCCTTGGACCTTCACATTGACGATGAAACACAGAAATAGCATCGGAGTTAAATACAAAAGGGGCAATGCCGCCTTAAGTACAAGAATAGAGACTCTTCTTACTGTTGGTGCTTTGAGCTTTCCCTTTGAGACCAGTATCAGTTTCCGATACACCACTGCCGGTTCATTGTATTCCTTGGACCTTCACATTGACGATGAAACACAGACATCGCATCGGAATTACGTACAAAAGCGCAATGCCGCCTTAAGTACAAGAATAGGGACACTTTTTACAGTTGGTGCTTTTAGCATTCCCTGTGAGACCAGTATTAGTTTCTGATACACCACTGCAGGTTCAATGTATTCCTTGGACTTTGACATTGACGATGAAACACAGAAATCGCATCGAAATTAAATACACAAGGCACAATGCCGTCATAAGTACAAGAATAGAGACTCTTCTTACAGTCGGTGTTTTGAGCATTCCCTGTGAGACCAGTATTAGTTTCCGATACACCACTGCAGGTTCAATGTATTCCTTGGACCTTCACATTGACGATGAAACACAGAAATCGCATCGGAATTAAATACAAAAGGCGCAATGCCGCCTTAAGTACAAGAATAGAGACTCTTCTTACAGTCGGTGTTTTGAGCATTCCCTGTGAGACCAGTATTAGTTTCTGATACACCACTGCAGCTTCAATGTATTCCTTGGACCTTCACATTGACGATGAAACACAGAAATCGCATCGGAATTAAATACAAAAGGCACAATGCCGCCTTAAGTACAAGAATAGAGACCCTTCTTACAGTCTTGCTTTGAGCATTCCCTGTGAGACCAGTATTAGTTTCCGATACACCACTGCAGGTTCAATCTATTCCTTGGACATACACATTGACGACGAAACACTGAAATTACATCGGAATTAAATACAAAAGACTCAATGCCGCCTTAAGTACAAGAGGAGTGAGACTTCTTAGAGTCTGTGTTTTTTTCCTTACCTGTGAGACCAGTATTAGTTTCCGATACACCACTGCAGGTTAAATGTATCTCTTGGACCTTCACATTGACGATGAAACACAGAAATCGCATCGGAATTAAATTCAAAAGGCCCAATGCCGCCTTAAGTACTAGAATAGAGACCATTCTTACAGTCGGTGCTTTGAGCATTCCCTGTGAGACCTGTATTAGTTTCCGATACACCACTGCAGGTTCAATGTATTCCTTGGACCTTCACATTGACGATGAAACACAGAAAGCGCATCGGAATTAAGTACAAAAGGCACAATGCCGCCTTATGTACAAGAATAGAGACTCTTCTTACTATCGGTGCTTTGAGCATTCCCTTTGAGACCAGTATCAGTTTCCGATACACCACTGCCGGTTCATTGTATTCCTTGGACCTTCACATTGACGATGAAACACAGACATCGCATCGGAATAACGTACAAAAGCGCAATGCCGCCTTAAGTACAAGAATAGGGACTCTTTTTACAGTCGGTGCTTTTAGCATTCCCTGTGAGACCAGTATTAGTTTCTGATACACCACTGCAGGTTCAATGTATTCCTTGGACGTTCACATTGACGATGAAACACAGAAATCGCATCGAAATTAAATACACAAGGCACAATGCCGTCATAAGTACAAGAATAGAGACTCTTCTTACAATCGGTGTTTTGAGCATTCCCTGTGAGACCAGTATTAGTTTCCGATACACCACTGCAGGTTCAATGTATTCCTTGGACCTTCACAATGACGATGAAACACAGAAATCGCATCGGAAATAAATACAAAAGGCGCAATGCCGCCTTAAGTACAAGAATAGAGACTCTTCTTACAGTCGGTGTTTTGAGCATTGCCTGTGAGACCAGTATTAGTTTCTGATACACCACTGCAGCTTCAATGTATTCCTTGGACCATCACATTGACGATGAAACACAGAAATCGCATCGGAATTAAATACAAAAGGCACAATGCCGTCTTAAGTACAAGAATAGAGACTCTTCTTACAGTCGGTGCTTTGAGCATTCCCTGTGAGGCCAGTATTAGGTTCTGATACACCACTGCAGGTTCAATGTATTCCTTGGACCTTCACATTGACGATGAAACACAGAAATCGCATCCGAATTAATTACAAAAGGTACAATGCCGTCATAAGTACATGAATAGAGACTCTACTTACAGTCTGTGCTGTGAGCATTTCCTGCGAGACCAGTATTAGTTTCCGATACAGCACTGCAGGTTCAATGTATTCCTTGGACCTTCAAATTGACGATGAAACACAGAAATCGCATCGGAATTAAATACAAAAGGCGCAATGCCGCCTTAAGTACAAGAATAGAGACTCTTCTTACAGTCGGTGTTCGAGCGTTCCCTGTTAGACAAGTATTAGTTTCCGATACACCACTGCAGGCACAATGTATTCCTTGGACCTTCACATTGACGATGAAACACAGAAATCGCATCAGAATTAAATTCAAAAGGCACAATGCCGCCTTAAGTACAAGAATAGAGACCCTTCTTACAGTCGGTGCTTTGAGCATTCCCTGTGAGACCAGTATTAGTTTCCGATACACCACTGCAGGTTAAATGTATCCCTTGGACCTTCACATTGACGATGAAACACAGAAATCGCATCGGAATTAAATTCAAAAGGCCCAATGCCGCCTTAAGTACTAGAATAGAGACCATTCTTACTGTCGGTGCTTTGAGCATTCCCTGTGAGACCTGTATTAGTTTCCGATACACCACTGCAGGTTCATTGTATTCCTTGGACCTTCACATTGACGATGAAACACAGATATCGCATCGGAATTAAGTACAAAAGGCACAATGCCGCCTTATGTACAAGAATAGAGGCTCTTCTTACGGTCGGTGCTTTGAGCATTCCCTGTGAGACCAGTATTAGTTTCCGATACACCACTGCAGGTACAATATATTCCTTGGACCTTCACATTGGCGATGAAACACAGAAATCGCATCGGAATTAAATACAAAAGGCACAATGCCGCCTTAAGTACAAGAATAGAGACCCTTCTTACAGTCTTGCTTTGAGCATTCCCTGTGAGACCAGTATTAGTTTCCGATACACCACTGCAGGTTCAATCTATTCCTTGGACATACACATTGACGACGAAACACTGAAATTACATCGGAATTAAATACAAAAGACTCAATGCCGCCTTAAATACAAGAGGAGTGAGACTTCTTAGAGTCTGTGTTTTTTTCCTTTCCTGTGAGACCAGTATTAGTTTCCGATACACCACTGCAGGTTAAATGTATCCCTTGGACCTTCACATTGACGATGAAACACAGAAATCGCATCGGAATTAAATTCAAAAGGCCCAACGCCGCCTTAAGTACTAGAATAGACACCATTCTTACAGTCAGTGCTTTGAGCATTCCCTGTGAGACCTGTATTAGTTTCCGATACACCACTGCAGGTTCAATGTATTCCTTGGACCTTCACATTGACGATGAAACACAGAAATCGCATCGGAATTAAGTACAAAAGGCACAATGCCGCCTTATGTACAAGAATAGGGACTCTTCTTACGGTCGGTGCTTTGAGCATTCCCTGTGAGACCAGTATTAGTTTCCGATACACCACTGCAGGTACAATATATTCCTTGAACCTTCACATTGGCGACGAAACACAGAAATCGCATCGGAATTAAATACAAAAGGCACAATGCCGCCTTAAGTACAAGAATAGAGACCCTTCTTACAGTCGGTGCTTTGAGCATTCCCTGTGAGACCAGTATTAGTTTCCGATACACCACTGCATGTTCAATCTATGCCTTGGACATACACATTGACGACGAAACACTGAAATTACATCGGAATTAAATACAAAAGACTCAATGCCGCCTTAAGTACAAGAGGAGTGAGACTTCTTAGAGTCTGTGTTTTTTTCCTTTCCTGTGAGACCAGTATTAGTTTCCGATACACCACTGCAAGTTCAAAGTACTCCTTGGTCCTTCACATTGACGATGAAATACAGAAATCGAATCGGAATGAAATACAACAGACACAATGCCGCCTTAGGTACAAGAATATAGACTCTTCTTACAGTCGGTGCTTTGAGCATTCCCTGTGAGACCAGTATTAGTTTCCGATACACCACTGCAGGTTGAATGTATTCCTTGGATCTTCACATTGACGATGAAAAAGAGAAATCGCCTCGGAATTAAATACAAAAGGCACAATGTCGTCTTAAGTACAAGAATAGAGACTCTTCTTACGGTCGGTGCTTTGAGCATTCCCTGTGAGACCAGTATTAGTTTCAGATACACCACTGCAGGTTCAATGTATTCCATGGACATACACATTGACGATGAAACACTGAAATTACATCGGAATTAAATACAAAAGGCACAATGCCGCCTTGAGTGCAAGAATAGAGACTCTTCTTACAGTCGGTGATTTGAGCATTCCCTGTGAGACCAGAATTAGTTTCCGATACACCACTCCAGGTACAATGTATTCCTTGGATCTTCACATTGACGATGAAACACAGAAATCGCATCGGAAAGAAATACAAAAAACCAAACTGCCGCGTAAGTACAGAAATAGAGACTCGACTTACAGTCGGTGTTTTGAGCATTCCCTGTGAGACCAGTATTAGTTTCCGATACACCACTGCAGGGTCAATGTATTCCTTGGACCTTCACATTGACGATGAAACACAGAAATCGCATCGGAATTAAATACAAAAGGCACAATGCCGCCTTAAGTTCAAGAATAGAGACTCTTCTTACAGTCGGTGCTTTGGGCATTCCCTGTGAGACCAGTATTAGTTTCCGATACACCACTGCAGGCACAATGTATTCCTTGGACCTTCAAATTGACGATGAAACACAGAAATCGCATCGGAATTTAATTCAAATGGCACAATGCCTCCTGAAGTAGAAGGATAGAGACCCTTCTTACAGTCGGTGTTTTGAGCATTCCCTGTGAGACCAGTATTAGATTCCGATACACCACTGCAGGTTAAATGAAGCCCTTGGACCCTCACATTGACGATGAAACATAGAAATCGCATCGGAATTAAATTCAAAAAGCACAATGCCGCCTTAAGTACAAAAATAGAGACCATTCTTACAGTCGGTGCTTTGAGCATTCCCTGTGAGACCAGTATTAGTTTCCGATACACCACTGCAGGTTCAATGTGTTCCTTGGACCTTCACATTGACGATGAAACACAGATATCGCATCGGAATTAAATACAAAAGGCACAATGCCGCCCTAAGTACAAGAATGGAGACTCTTCTTACGGTCGGTGCTTTGAGCATTCCCTGTGAGACCAGTATTAGTTTCCGATACACCACTGCAAGTTCAATGTATTCTACGGAGCTTCACATTGACGATGAAACACAGATATCGAATCGGAATTAAATACAATAGGCACAATGCCGCCATAAATACAAGAATGAAGACTCTTCTTACAGTCGGTATTTTGAGTATTCCCTGTGAGACCAGTATTAGTTTCAGATACACCACTGCAGGTTCAATGTATTCCATGGACATACACATTGACGATGAAACACTGAAATTACATCGGAATTAAATACAAAAGACTCAATGCTGCCTTAAGTACAAGAAGAGTGAGACTTCTTAGAGTCTGTGTTTTTAACCTTTCCTGTGAGGCCAGTATTAGTTTCCGATACACCACTGCAAGTTCAATGTATTCCTTGGTCCTTCACATTGACGATGAATTACAGAAGTCGAATCGGAATTAAATACAAAAGACACAATGCCGACTTAGGTACAAGAATATAGACCCTTCTTACTGTCGGTGCTTTGAGCATTCCCTGTGAGACCAGTATTAGTTTCCGATACACCACTGCAGGTTCAATGTATTCCTTGGACCTTCACATTGACGATGAAACACAGAAATCGCATCGGAATTAAGTACAAAAGGCACAATGCCGCTTTATGTACAAGAATAGAGACTCTTCTTACGGTCGGTGCTTTGAGCATTCCCTGTGAGACCAGTATTAGTTTCCGATACACCACTGCAGGTACAATATATTCCTTGGACTTTCACATTGGCGATGAAACACAGAAATCGCATCGGAATTAAATACAAAAGGCACAATGCCGCCTTAAGTACAGGAAAAGAGACCCTTCTTACAGTCGGTGCTTTGAACATTCCCTGTGAGACCAGTATTAGTTTCCGATACACCACTGCATGTTCAATCTATGCCTTGGACATACACATTGACGACGAAACACTGAAATTACATCGGAATTAAATACAAAAGACTCAATGCCGCCTTAAGTACAAGAGGAGTGAGACTTCTTAGAGTCTGTGTTTTTTTCCTTTCCTGTGAGACCAGTATTAGTTTCCGATACACCACTGCAGGTTCAATCTATTCCTTGGACATACACATTGACGACGAAACACTGAAATTACATCGGAACTAAATACAAAAGACTCAATGCCGCCTTAAGTACAAGAGGAGTGAGACTTCTTAGAGTCTGTGCTTTTTTCCTTTCCTGTGAGACCAGTATTAGTTTCCGATACACCACTGCAAGTTCAAAGTATTCCTTGGTCCTTCACATTGACGATGAAATACAGAAATCGAATCGGAATGAAATACAAAAGACACAATGCCGCCTTAGGTACAAGAATATAGACTCTTCTTACTGTCGGTGCTTTGAGTATTCCCTGTGAGACCAGTATTAGCTTCCGATACGCCACTGCAGGTTGAATGTATTCCTTGGATCTTCACATTGACGATGAAAAAGAGAAATCGCATCGGAATTAAATACAAAAGGCACAATGTCGCCTTAAGTACAAGAATAGAGACTCTTCTTACGGTCGGTGCTTTGAGCATTCCCTGTGAGACCAGCATTAGTCTCCGATATTCCACTGCAGGTTCAATGTATTCCTTGGACATATACATTGACGATGAAACACTGGAATTACATCGGAATTAAATACAAAAGACTCAATGCCGCCTTAAGTACAAGAAGAGTGAGACTTCATAGAGTCTGTGTTTTAATCCTTTCCTGTGAGTCCAGTATTAGTTTCCGATACACCACTGCAGGTTCAATGTATTCCTTGGTCCTTCACATTGACGATGAAACACAGAAATCGCATCGGAATTAAATACAAAAGGCACAATGCCGCCTTAAGAACAAGAATAGAGACTCTTCTTACAGTCGGTGCTTTGAGCATTCCCAGTGAGACCAGTATTAGTTTCCGATACACCACTGCAGGTTCAATGTGTTCCTTGGACCTTCACATTGATGATGAAACACAGAAATCGCATCCGAATTAAATACAAAAGGCACAATGCCGCCTTAAGTACAAGAATAGAGACTCTTCTTACGGTCGGTGGTTTGAGCATTCCCTGTGAGACCAGTTTTAGTTTCCGATACACGACTGCAGGTACAATGTATTCCTTGGACCTTCACATTGACGATGAAACACAGAAATCGCATCGGAATGAAATACAAAAGGCATACTGCCGCGTAAGTACAAGAATAGAGACTCGTCTTACAGTCAGTGATTTGAGCATTCTTTGTGAGACCAGTATTAGTTTCCGATACACTACTGCAGGTACAATGCATTCCTTGGACCTTCACATTGACGATGAAACACAGAAATCGCATCGGAATTAAATACAAAAGGCACAATGCCGCCCTAAGTACAAGAATGGAGACTCTTCTTACGGTCGGTGCTTTGAGCATTCCCTGTGAGACCAGTATTAGTTTCCGATACACCACTGCAAGTTCAATGTATTCTACGGAGCTTCACATTGACGATGAAACACAGATATCGCATCGGAATTAAATACAATAGGCACAATGCCGCCTTAAATACAAGAATGAAGACTCTTCTTACAGTCGGTATTTTGAGTATTCCCTGTGAGACTAGTATTAGTTTCAGATACACCACTGCAGGTTCAATGTATTCCATGGACATAAACATTGACGATGAAACACTGAAATTACATCGGAATTAAATACAAAAGACTCAATGCTGCCTTAAGTACAAGAAGAGTGAGACTTCTTAGAGTCTGTGTTTTTAACCTTTCCTGTGAGACCAGTATTAGTTTCCGATACACCACTGCAGGTACAATATATTCCTTGGAATTTCACATTGGCGATGAAACACAGAAATCGCATCGGAATTAAATACAAAAGGCACAATGCCGCCTTAAGTACAAGAATAGTGACCCTTCTTACAGTCGGTGCTTTGAGCATTCCCTGTGAGACTAGTATTAGTTTCCGATACACCACTGCAGGTTCAATCTATTCCTTGGACATACACATTGACGACGAAACACTGAAATTACATCGGAACGAAAGACAAAAGACTCAATGCCGCCTTAAGTACAAGAGGAGTGAGACTTCTTAGAGTCTGTGTTTTTTTCCTTTCCTGTGAGACCAGTATTAGTTTCCGATACACCACTGCAAGTTCAAAGTATTCCTTGGTCCTTCACATTGACGATGAAATACAGAAATCGAATCGGAATGAAATACAAAAGACACAATGCCGCCTTAGGTACAAGAATATAGACTCTTCTTACAGTCGGTGCTTTGAGCATTCCCTGTGAGACCAGTATTAGCTTCCGATACACCACTGCAGGTTGAGTGTATTCCTTGGATCTTCACATTGACGATGAAAAAGAGAAATCGCATCGGAATTAAATACAAAAGGCACAATGTCGCCTTAAGTACAAGATTAGAGTCTCTTCTTACGGTCGGTGCTTTGAGCATTCCCTGTGAGACCAGTATTAGTCTCCGATATTCCACTGCAGGTTCAATGTATTCCTTGGACATACTCATTGACGATGAAACACTGGAATTACATCGGAATTAAATACAAAAGACTCAATGCCGCCTTAAGTACAAGAAGAGTGAGACTTCATAGAGTCTGTGTTTTAATCCTTTCCTGTGAGTCCAGTATTAGTTTCCGATACACCACTGCAGGTTCAATGTATTCCTTGGTCCTTCACATTGACGATGAAACACAGAAATCGCATCGGAATTAAATACAAAAGGCACAATGCCGCCTTAAGAACAAGAATAGAGACTCTTCTTACAATCGGTGCTTTGAGCATTCCCTGTGACACCAGTATTAGTTTCCGATACACCACTGCAGGTTCAATGTATTCCTTGGACATACACATTGACGATGAAACACTGAAATTACATCGGAATTAAATACAAAAGGCACAATGCCGCCTTGAGTGCAAGAATAGAGTCTCTTCTTACAGTCGGTGTTTTGAGCATTCCCTGTGAGACCAGAATTAGTTTCCGATACACCACTCCAGGTTCAATGTATTCCTTGGATCTTCACATTGACGATGAAACACAGAAATCGCATCGGAAAGAAATACAAAATACAATCTGCCGCGTAAGTACAAAAATAGAGACTCGACTTACAGTCGGTGTTTTGAGCATTCCCTGTGAGACCAGTATTAGTTTCCGATACACCACTGCAGGTTCAATGTATTCCTTGGACCTTCACATTGACGATGAAACACAGAAATCGCATCGGAATTAAATACAAAAGGCACAATGCCGCCTTAAGTACAAGAATAGAGACTCTTCTTACAGTCGGTGCTTTGGGCATTCCCTGTGAGACCAGTATTAGTTTCCGATACACCACTGCAGGCACAATGTATTCCTTGCACCTTCAAATTGACGATGAAACACAGAAATCGCATCGGAATTAATTTCAAATGGCACAATGCCTCCTTACGTAGAAGGATAGAGACCCTTCTTACAGTCGGTGTTTTGAGCATTCCCTGTGAGACCAGTATTAGTTTCCGATACACCACTGCAGGTTCAATGTGTTCCTTGGACCTTCACATTCACGATGAAACACAGAAATCCCATCCGAATTAAATACAAAGGACACAATGCCGCCTTAAGTACAAGTATAGAGACTCTTCTTACGGTCGGTGGTTTGAGCATTCCCTGTGAGACCAGTTTTAGTTTCCGATACACGACTGCAGGTACAATGTATTCCTTGGACCTTCACATTGACGATGAAACACAGAAATCGCATCGGAATGAAATACAAAAGGCAAACTGCCGCGTAAGTACAAGAATAGAGACTCGTCTTACAGTCAGTGTTTTGAGCATTCTTTGTGAGACCAGTATTAGTTTCCGATACACTACTGCAGGTACGATGCATTCCTTGGACCTTCACATTGACGATGAAACTCAGAAATCGCATCGGAATTAAATACAAAAGGCACAATGCCGCCCTAAGTACAAGAATGGAGACTATTCTTACGGTCGGTGCTTTGAGCATTCCCTGTGAGACCAGTATTAGTTTCCGATACACCACTGCAAGTTCAATGTATTCTACGGAGCTTCACATTGACGATGAAACACAGATATCGCATCGGAATTAAATACAATAGGCACAATGCCGCCTTAAATACAAGAATGAAGACTCTTCTTACAGTCGGTATTTTGAGTATTCCCTGTGAGACCAGTATTAGTTTCCGATACACCCCTGCAGGTTCAATGTATTCCATGGACACACACATTGACGATGAAACACTGAAATTACATCGGAATTAAATACAAAAGACTCAATGCTGCCTTAAGTACAAGAAGAGTGAGACTTCTTAGAGTCTGTGTTTTTAACCTTTCCTGTGAGACCAGTATTAGTTTCCGATACACCACTGCAAGTTCAATGTATTCCTTGGTCCTTCACATTGACGATGAATTACAGAAATCGAATCGGAATTAAATACAAAAGACACAATGCCGACTTAGGTTCAAGAATATAGACCCTTCTTACAGTCGGTGCCTTGAGCATTCCCTGTGAGACCAGTATTAGTTTCCGATACACCACTGCAGGTTAAATGTATCCCTTGGACCTTCACATTGACGATGAAACACAGAAATCGCATCGGAATTAAATTCAAAAGGCCCAATGCCGCCTTAAGTAGGAGAATAGAGACCATTCTTACAGTCGGTGCTTTGAGCATTCCCTGTGAGACCTGTATTAGTTTCCGATACACCACTGCAGGTTCAATGTATTCCTTGGACCTTCACATTGACGATGAAACACAGAAATCGCATCGGAATTAAGTACAAAAGGTACAATGCCGCCTTATGTACAAGAATAGAGACTCTTCTTACGGTCGGTGCTTTGAGCATTCCCTGTGAGACCAGTATTAGTTTCCGATACACCACTGCTTTTACAATATATTCCTTGGACCTTCACATTGGCGATGAAACACAGAAATCGCATCGGAATTAAATACAAAAGGCACAATGCCGCCTTAAGTACAAGAATAGAGACCCTTCTTACAGTCGGTGCTTTGAGCATTCCCTGTGAGACCAGTATTAGTTTCCGATACACCACTGCACGTTCAATCTATTCCTTGGACATACACATTGACGATGAAACACTGAAATTACATCGGAATTAAATACAAAAGACTCAATGCCGCCTTAAGTACAAGAGGAGTGAGACTTCTTAGAGTCTGTGTTTTTTTCCTTTCCTGTGAGACCAGTCTTAGTTTCCGATACACCACTGCAAGTTCAATGTAATCCTTGAGCCTTCACATTGACGATGAAATACAGAAATCGAATCGGAATGAAATACAAATGGCACAATGCCGCCTTAGGTACAAGAATATAGACTCTTCTTACAGTCGGTGCTTTGAGCATTCCCTGTGAGACCAGTATTAGTTTCCGATACACCACTGCAGGTTCAATGTATTCCTTGGACATACACATTGACGATGAAACACTGGAATTACATCGGAATTAAATACAAAAGACTTAATGCCGCCTTAAGTACAAGAAGAGTGAGACTTCATAGAGTCTGTGTTTTAATCCTTTCCTGTGAGACAAGTATTAGTTTCCGATACACCACTGCAGGTTCAATGTATTCCTTGGTCCTTCACATTGACGAAGAAACACAGAAATCGCATCGGAATTAAATACAAAAGGCCCAATGCCGCCTTAAGAGCAAGAATAGAGACTCTTCTTACAGTCGGTGCTTTGAGCATTCCCTGTGAGACCAGTATTAGTTTCCGATACACCACTGCTGGTTCAATGTATTCCTTGGACATACACATTGACGATGAAACACTGAAATTACATCGGAATTAAATACAAAAGGCACAATGCCGCCTTGAGTGCAAGAATAGAGACTCTTCTTACAGTCGGTGTTTTGAGCATTCCCTGTGAGACCAGAATTAGTTTCCGATACACCACTCCAGGTTCAATGTATTCCTTAAATCTTCACATTGACGATGAAACACAGAAATCGCATCGGAAAGAAATACAAAAAAAAACTGCCGCGTAAGTACAAAAATAGAGACTCGTCTTACAGTCGGTGTTTTGAGCATTCCCCGTGAGACCAGTATTAGTTTCCGATACACCACTGCAGGTTCAATGTATTCTTTGGACCTTCACATTAGCGATGAAACACAGAAATCGCATCGGAATTAAATACAAAAGGCACAATGCCGCCTTAAGTACAAGAATAGAGACCCTTCTTACAGTCGGTGCTTTGAGCATTCCCTGTGAGACCAGTATTAGTTTCCGATACACCACTGCAGGTTCAATCTATTCCTTGGACGTACACATTGACGATGAAACACTGAAATTACATCGGAATTAAATGCAAAAGACTCAATGCCGCCTTAAGTACAAGAGGAGTGAGACTTCTTAGAGTCTGTGTTTTTTTCCTTTCCTGTGAGACCGGTATTAGTTTCCGATACACCACTGCAAGTTCAATGTATTCCTTGAGCCTTCACATTGACGATGAAATACAGAAATCGAATCGGAATGAAATACAAAAGGCACAATGCCGCCTTAGGTACAAGAATATAGACTCTTCTTACAGTCGGTGCTTTGAGCATTCCCTGTGAGACCAGTATTAGTTTCCGATACACCACTGCAGGTTCAATGTATTCCTTGGATCTTCACATTGACGATGAAAAAGAGAAATCGCTTCGGAATTAAATACAAAAGGCACAATGTCGCCTTAAGTACAAGAATAGAGACTCTTCCTACGGTCGGTGCTTTGAGCATTCCCTGTGAGACCAGTATTAGTTTCCGATACACAACTGCAGGTTTAATGTATTCCTTGGACATACACATTGACGATGAAACACTGGAATTACATCGGAATTAAATACAAAAGACTTAATGCCGCCTAAAGTACAAGAAGAGTGAGACTTCATAGAGTCTGTGTTTTAATCCTTTCCTGTGAGACCAGTATTAGTTTCCGATACACCACTGCAGGTTCAATGTATTCCTTGGTCCTTACATTGGCGATGAAACACAGAAATCGCATCGGAATTAAATACAAAAGGCCCAATGCCGCCTTAAGTACAAGAATAGAGACTCTTCTTACAGTCGGTGCTTTGGGCATTCCCTGTGAGACCAGTATTAGTTTCCGATACACCACTGCAGGCACAATGTATTCCTTGGACCTTCAAATTGACGATGAAACACAGATATCGCATCGGAATTAAATTCAAAAGGCACAATGCCGCCTTAAGTACAAGAATAGAGACTCTTCTTACAGTCGGTGCTTTGGGCATTCCCTGTGAGACCAGTATTAGTTTCTGATACACCACTCCAGGTTCAATGTATTCCTTGGATCTTCACATTGACGATGAAACACAGAAATCGCATCGGAAAGAAATACAAAAAACAAACTGCCGCGTAAGTACAAAAATAGAGACTCGTCTTACAGTCGGTGTTTTGAGCATTCCCCGTGAGACCAGTATTAGTTTCCGATACACCACTGCAGGTTCAATGTATTCCTTGGACCTTCACATTGACGATGAAACACAGAAATCGCATCGGAACTAAATACAAAAGTCACAATGCCGCCTTAAGTACAAGAATAGAGACTCTTCTTACAGTCGGTGCTTTGGGCATTCCCTGTGAGACCAGTATTAGTTTCCGATACACCACTGCAGGCACAATGTATTCCTTGGACCTTCAAATTGACGATGAAACACAGAAATCGCATCGGAATTAAGTACAAAAGGCACAATGCCGCCTTATGTACAAGAATAGAGACTCTTCTTACGGTCGGTGCTTTGAGCATTCCCTGTGAGACCAGTATTAGTTTCCGATACACCACTGCAGGTACAATATATTCCTTGGACCTTCACATTGGCGATGAAACACAGAAATCGCATCGGAATTAAATACAAAAGGCACAATGCCGCCTTAAGTACAAGAATAGAGACCCTTCTTACAGTCGGTGCTTTGAGCATTCCCTGTGAGACCAGTATTAGTTTCCGAAACACCACTGCAGGTTCGATCTATTCCTTGGACATACACATTGACGATGAAACACTGAAATTACATCGGAATTAAATACAAAAGACTCAATGCCGCCTTAAGTACAAGAGGAGTGAGACTTCTTAGAGTCTGTGTTTTTTTCCTTTCCTGTGAGACCAGTATTAGTTTCCGATACACCACTGCAAGTTCAATGTATTCCTTGAGCCTTCACATTGACGATGAAATACAGAAATCGAATCGGAATGAAATACAAAAGGCACAATGCCGCCTTAGGTACAAGAATATAGACTCTTCTTACAGTCGGTGCTTTGAGCATTCCCTGTGAGACCAGTATTAGTTTCCGATACACCACTGCAGGTTCAATGTATTCCTTGGACATACACATTGACGATGAAACACTGGAATTACATCGGAATTAAATACAAAAGACTTAATGCCGCCTTAAGTACAAGAAGAGTGAGACTTCATAGAGTCTGTGTTTTAATCCTTTCCTGTGAGACCAGTATTAGTTTCCGATACACCACTGCAGGTTCAATGTATTCCTTGGTCCTTCACATTGACGAAGAATCACAGAAATCGCATCGGAATTAAATACAAAAGGCCCAATGCCGCCTTAAGAACAAGAATAGAGACTCTTCTTACAGTCGGTGCTTTGAGCATTCCCTGTGAGACCAGTATTAGTTTCCGATACACCACTGCTGGTTCAATGTATTCCTTGGACATACACATTGACGATGAAACACTGAAATTACATCGGAATTAAATACAAAAGGCACAATGCCGCCTTGAGTGCAAGAACAGAGACTCTTCTTACAGTCGGTGTTTTGAGCATTCCCTGTGAGACCAGAATTAGTTTCCGATACACCACTCCAGGTTCAATGTATTTCTTGGATCTTCACATTGACGATGAAACACAGAAATCGCATCGGAAAGAAATACAAAAAACAAACTGCCGCGTAAGTACAAAAATAGAGACTCGTCTTACAGTCGGTGTTTTGAGCATTCCCCGTGGGACCAGTATTAGGTTCCGATACACCACTGCAGGTTCAATGTATTCCTTGGACCTTCACATTGGCGATGAAACCCAGAAATCGCATCGGAATTAAATACAAAAGGCACAATGCCGCCTTAAGTACAAGAATAGAGACCCTTCTTACAGTCGGTGCTTTGAGCATTCCCTGTGAGACCAGTATTAGTTTCCGATACACCACTGCAGGTTCAATGTGTTCCTTGGACCTTCACATTGACGATGAAACACAGAAATCGCATGGGAATGAAATACAAAAGGCAAACTGCCGCGTAAGTGCAAGAATAGAGACTCGTCTTACAGTCAGTGTTTTGAGCATTCTCTGTGAGACCAGTATTATTTTCCGATACACTACTGCAGGTACAATGCAATCCTTGGACCTTCACATTGGCGATGAAACACAGAAATCGCATCGGAATTAAATACAAAAGGCTCAATGCCGCCCTAAGTACAAGAATGGAGACTCTTCTTACGGTCGGTGCATTGAGCATTCCCTGTGAGACCAGTATTAGTTTCCGATACACCACTGCAAGTTCAATGTATTCTACGGAGCTTCACATTGACGATGAAACACAGATATCGCATCGGAATTAAATACAATAGGCACAATGCCGCCTTAAATACAAGAATGAGGACTCTTCTTACAGTCGGTATTTTGAGTATTCCCTGTGAGACCAGTATTAGTTTCAGATACACCACTGCAGGTTCAATGTTTTCCATGGACATACACATTGACGATGAAACACTGAGATTACATCGGAATTAAATACAAAAGACTCAATGCTGCCTTAAGTACAAGAAGAGTGAGACTTCTTAGAGTCTGTGTTTTTAACCTTTCCTGTGAGGCCAGTATTAGTTTCCGATACACCACTGCAAGTTCAATGTATTCCTTGGTCCTTCACATTGACGATGAAATACAGATATCGAATCGGAATTAAATACAAAAAACACAATGCCGACTTAGGTACAAGAATATAGACCCTTCTTACAGACGGTGCTTTGAGCATTCCCTGTGAGACCAGTATTAGTTTCCGATACACCACTGCACGTTAAATGTATCCTTTGGACCTTCACATTGACGATGAAACACTGAAATCGCATCGGAATTAAATTCAAAAGGCCCAATGCCGCCTTAAGTAGAAGAATAGAGACCCTTCTTACAGTCGGTGCTTTGAGCATTCCCTGTGAGACCTGTATTAGTTTCCGATACACCACTGCAGGTTGAATGTATTTCTTGGACCTTCACACTGACGATGAAACACAGAAATCGCATCTGAATTAAGTACAAAAGGCACAATGCCGCCTTATGTACAAGAATAGAGACTCTTCTTACAGTCGGTGCTTTGAGCATTCCCTGTGAGACCAGTATTAGTTTCCGATACACCATTGCCGATTAAATGTATCCCTTGGACCTTCACATTGACGATGAAACACAGAAATCGCATCGGAATTAAATTCAAAAGGCCCAATGCCGCCTTAAGTACAAGAGGAGTGAGACTTCTTAGAATCTGTGTATATTTCCTTTCCTGTGAGACCAGTATTAGTTTCTGATACACCACTGCAAGGTCAATGTATTCCTTGGTCCTTCACATTGACGATGAAATACAGAAATCGAATCGGAATGAAATAAAAAAGGCACAATGCCGCCTTAGGTACAAGTATATAGACTCTTCTTACAGTCGGTGCTTTGAGCATTCCCTGTGAGACCAGTATTAGTTTCCGATACACCACTGCAGGTTCAATGTATTCCTTGGATCTTCACATTGACGATGAAAAAGAGAAATCGCATCGTAATTAAATACAAAAGGCACAATGTCGCCACAATACAAGAATAGTGACTCTTCGTACAGTCGGTGCTTTGAGCATTCCCTGTGAGACCAGTATTAGTTTCCGATACACCACTGCAGGTTCCATGTATTGACTGGTCATACACATTGACGATGAAACACTGAAATTACATCGGAATTAAATACAAAAGGCACAATGCCGCCTTAAGTACAAGAATAGAGACTCCTCTTACAGTCGGTGCTGTGAGCATTCCCTGTGAGACCAGTATTAGTTTCCAATACACCACTGCAGGATCAATGTATTCCTTGGACATACACACTGCCGATGAAAAACAGAAATTATATCGGAATTAAATACAAAAGGCACAATGCCGCCTTAAGTGCAAGAATAGAGACTCTTCTTACAGTCGGTGCTTTGAGCATTCCCTGTGAGACTAGTATTAGTTTCTGATAGACCACTGCAGGTTCAATGTATTGACTGGACATACACATTGACGATGAAACACTGAAATTACATCGGAATTAAATACAAAAGGCACAATGCCGCCTTAAGTACAAGAATAGAGACTCCTCTTACAGTCGGTGCTGTGAGCATTCCCTGTGAGACCAGTATTAGTTTCCAATACACCACTGCAGGATCAATGTACTCCTTGGACATACACACTGCCGATGAAAAACAGAAATTATATCGGAATTAAATACAAAAGGCACAATGCCGCCTTAAGTGCAAGAATAGAGACTCTTCTTACAGTCGGTGCTTTGAGCATTCCCTGTGAGACTAGTATTAGTTTCTGATAGACCACTGCAGGTTCAATGTATTCCTAGGACCTTCACATTGACGAAGAAACACAGAAATCGCCTAGGAATTAAATACAAAAGGCAAAATGCCGCCTTAAGTACAAGAATACAGACTCTTCTTACAGTAGGTGTTTTGCGCATTCCCTGTGAGACCAGTATTAGTTTCCGATACACCACTGCTGGTTTAATGTATTCCTTGGACCTTCACATTGACGATGAAACACAGAAATCGCATCGGAATGAAATACAAAAGGCACAAAGCCGCCTTAAGTACGAGATTAGAAACTTTTCTTACAGTCGGTGCTTTGAGCATTCCCTGTGAGACCAGTATTAGTTTCCGATACTCCACTGCAGGTTCAATGTATTCCTTGGACATACACATTGACGATGAAACACTGGAATTACATCGGAATTAAATACAAACGACTCAGTGCCGCCTTAAGTACAAGAAGAGTGAGACTTCATAGAGTCTGTGTTTTAATCCTATCCTGTGAGACCAGTATTAGTTTCCGATACACCACTGCAGGTTCAATGTATTCCTTGGTCCTTCACATTGACGATGAAACACAGAAATCGCATCGGAACTAAATACAAAAGGCACAATGCCGCCTTGAGTGCAAGAATAGAGACTCTTCCTGCAGTCGATGTTTTGAGCATTCCCTGTGAGACCAGTATTAGTTTCCGATACACCACTGCAGATTCAATGTATTCCTTGGACATACACATTGACGATGAAACACTGAAATTACATCGGAATTAAATACAAAAGGCACAATGCCGCCTTGAGTGCAAGAATAGAGACTCTTCCTACAGTCGATGTTTTGAGCATTCCCTGTGAGACCAGAATTAGTTTCCGATACACCACTCCAGGTTCAATGTATTCCTTGGATTTTCACATTGACGATGAAACACAGAAATCGCATCGGAAAGAAGTACAAAAAACAAACTGCCGCGTAAGTACAAAAATAGAGACTCGTCTTACAGTCGGTGTTTTGAGCATTCCCTGTGAGACCAGTATTAGTTTCCGATACACCACTGCAGGTTCAATGTATTCCTTGGACCTTCACATTGACGATGAAACACAGAAATCGCATCGGAATTAAATACAAATGGCAAAATACCGCCTTAAGTACAAGAATAGAGACTCTTCTTACAGTCGTTGCTTTGGGCATTCCCTGTGAGACCAGTATTAGTTTCCGATACACCACTGCAGGCACAATGTATTCCTTGGACCTTCAAATTGACGATGAAACACAGAAATCGCATCGGAATTAAATTCAAATGGCACAATGCCTCCTTAAGTACAAGAATAGAGACCCTTCTTACAGTCGGTGCTTTGAGCATTCCCTGTGAGACCAGTATTAGCTTCCGATACACCACTGCAGGTTAAATGAAGCCCTTGGACCCTCACATTGACGATGAAACACAGAAATCGCATCGGAATTAAATTCAAAAGGCACAATGCCGCCTTAAATACTAAAATAGAGACAATTCTTACAGTCGGTGCTTTGAGCATTCCCTGTGAGACCAGTATTAGTTTCCGATACACCACTGCAGTTTCAATGTGTTCCTTGGACCTTCACATTGACGATGAAACACAGAAATCGCATCGGAATTAAGTACAAAAGGCACAATGCCGCCTTAAGTACAAGAATAGAGACACTTCTTACGGTCGGTGGTTTGAGCATTCCCTGTGAGACCAGTTTTAGTTTCTGATACACGACTGCAGGTACAATGTATTCCTTGGACCTTCACATTGACGATGAAACACAGAAATCGCATCGGAATGAAATACAAAAGGCAAACTGCCGCGTAAGTTCAAGAATAGAGACTCGTCTTACAGTCAGTGTTTTGAGCATTCTCTGTGAGACCAGTATTAGTTTCCGATACACTACTGCAGGTACAATGCATTCCTTGGACCTTCACATTGACGATGAAACACAGAAATCGCATCGGAATTAAATACAAAAGGCACAATGCCGCCCTAAGTACAAGAATACAGACTCTTTTTACAGTCGGTGCTTTGAGCATTCCCTGTGAGACCAGTATTATTTTCCGATACACCGCTGCAGGTTCAATGTATTCCTTGGACCTTAACATTGACGATGAAACACGGAAATCGCATCGGAATTAAATACAAAAGGCACAATGCCGCCTTAAGTACAAGAATGGAGACTCTTCTTACGGTCGGTGCTTTGAGCATTCCCTGTGAGACCAGTATTAGTATCCGATACAACACTGCAGGTTCAATGTATTCTACGGAGCTTCACATTGACGATGAAACACAGATATCGCATCGGAATTAAATACAATAGGCACAATGCCGCCTTAAATTTAAGAATGAAGACTCTTCTTACAGTCGGTATTTTGAGTATTCCCTGTTAGACCAGTATTAGTTTCAGATACAAGACTGCAGGTTCAATGTATTCCATGGACATACACATTGACGATGAAACACTGAAATTACATCGGAATTAAATACAAAAGACTCAATGCTGCCTTAAGTACAAGAAGAGTGAGACTTCTTAGAGTCTGTGTTCTTAACCCTTCCTGTGAGACCAGTATTAGTTTCCGATACACCACTGCAAGTTCAATGTATTCCTTGGTCCTTCACATTGACGATGAAATACAGAAATCGAATCGGAATGAAATACAAAAGGCACAATGCCGACATAGGTACAAGAATATAGACCCTTCTTACAGTCGGTGCTTTGAGCATTCCCTGTGAGACCAGTATTAGTTTCCGATACACCACTGCAGGTTCAATGTATTCCTTGGATCTTCACATTGACGATGAAAAAGAGAAATCGCATCGGAATTAAATACAAAAGGCACAATGTCGCCTCAAGTACAAGAATAGTGACTCTTCGTATAGTCGGTGCTTTGAGCATTCCCTGTGAGACCACTATTAGTTTCCGATACACCACTGCAGGTTCAATGTATTGACTGGACATACACATTGACGATGAAACACTGAAATTACATCGGAATTAAATACAAAAGGCACAATGCCGCCTTGAGTGCAAGAATAGAGACTCTTCTTACAGATGGTGTTTTGAGCATTCCCTGTGAGACCAGAATTAGTTTCCGATACACCACTCCAGGTTCAATGTATTCCTTAAATCTTCACATTAACGATGAAACACAGAAATCCCATCGGAAAGAAATACAAAAAACAAAATGCCGCGTAAGTACAAAAATAGACACTCGTCTTACAGTCAGTGTTTTGAGCATTCCCTGTCAGACCAGTATTAGTTTCCGATTCACCACTGCAGGTTCAATGTATTCCTTGGACCTTCACATTGAGGATGAAACACAGAAATCGCATTGGAATTAAATACAAAAGGCACAATGCCGCCTTAAGTACAAGAATAGAGACTCTTCTTACAGTCGGTGCTTTGGGCATTCCCTGTGAGACCAATATTAGTTTGCGATACACCACTGCAGGCACAATGTATTCCTCGGACCTTCAAATTGACGATGAAACACAGAAATCGCAACGGAATTAGATTCAAAAGGCACAATGCCTCCTTAAGTACAAGAATAGAGACCCTTCTTACAGTCGGTGCTTTGAGCATTCCCTGTGAGACCAGTATTAGTTTCCGATACACCACTGCAGGTTTAATGAAGCCCTTGGACCCTCACATTGACGATGAAACACAGAAATCGCATCGGAATTAAATTCAAAAGGCACAATGCCGTCTTAAGTACAAAAATAGAGACAATTCTTACAGTCGGTGCTTTGAGCATTCCCTGTGAGACCAATATTAGTTTCCGATACACCACTGCAGGTTCAATGTGATTCTTGGACCTTCACATTGACGATGAAATACAGAAATCGCATCGGAATTAAGTACAAAAGGCACAATGCCGGCTTAAGTACAAGAATAGAGACTCTTCTTACGGTCGGTGGTTTGAACATTCCCTGTGAGACCAGAATTAGTTTCCGATACACCACTGCAGGTACAATGTATTCCCTGGACCTTCACATTGACGATGAAACACAGAAATCGCATCGGAATTAAATACAAAAGGCACAATGCCGCATTAAGAACAAGAATAAAGACTCTTCTTTCAGTCGGTGCTTTGAGCATTCCCTGTGAGACCAGTATTAGTTTCCGATACACCACTGCAGGTTCAATGTATTCCTTGGACATACACATTGACGATGAAACACTTAAATTACATCGGAATTGTATACAAAAGAATCTATGCCGCCTTAAGTACGAGAAGGGTGAGACTTCTTAGAGTCTGTGTTTTTATCCTTTCCTGTGAGACCAGTATTAGTTTCCGATACACCACTGCCGGTTCAATGTATTCCTTGGTCCTTCACATTGACGATGAAACACAGAAATCGAATAGGAATTAAATAAAAAAGGCACAATGCGCCTTAAGTACAAGAATAGAGACTCTTCTTACAGTCGGTGCTTTGAGCATTCCCTGTGACACCAGTATTAGTTTCCGATACACCACTGCAGGTTCAGTGTATTCCTTGGACATACATATTGACGATGGAACACTCAAATTACATCGGAATTATAAACAAAAGGCACAATGCCGCCTTGAGTGCAAGAATAGAGACTCTTCTTACAGTCGGTGATTTGAGCATTCCCTGCGAAACCAGTTTTTGTTTCCGATACACCACTGCAGGTTCAATGTATTCCTGGGACCTGCACATTGACGATGAAACACTGAAATCGCATCGGAATTAAATACAAAAGGCACAATGCCGCCTTAGGTACAAGAATAGAAACTCTTCTTACAGTCGGTGCTTGGAGCATTCCCTGTGAGACCAGTATTCGTTTCTGATACACCACTGCAGGTTCAATGTATTCCTGGGACCTTCACATTGACGATGAAACACTGAAATCGCATCGGAATTAAATACAAAAGGCACAATGCCGCCTTAAGTACAAGAATAGAAACTCTTCTTGCAGTCGGTGTTTTGAACATTCCCTGTGAGACCAGTTTTAGTTTCCGATACACCACTGCCGGTTCATTGTATTCCTTGGATCTTCACATTGACGATGAAACACAGAAATCGCATCGGAATTAAATACAAAAGTCGCAATTCCGCCTTAAGTACAAGAATAGAGACTCTTCTTACAGTCGGTGCTTTGAGCATTCCCTGTAAGACCAGTATTAGTTTCTGATGCACCACTGCATGTTCAATGTATATATTGGACCTTCACATTGACGATGAAACACAGAAATCGCATCGGAATTAAATACAAAAGGCACAATGCCGCCTTAGGTACAAGAATAGAAACTCTTCTTACAGTCGGTGTTTTGAGTATTCCCTGTGGGACCAGTGTTAGTTTCCGATACACCACTGCAATGTTCAATGTATTCCTTGGACCTTCACATTGACGATGAAACACAGAAATCGCATGGGAATTAAATTCAAAAGGCACTATGCCATCATAAGTACAAGAATAGAGACTCTTCTTACAGTTGGTGCTTTGAGCATTCCCTGTGAACCAGTATTAGTTTCCGATTGACCACTGCAGGTTCAATGTATTCCTTGGACCTTCACATTGACGATGAAGCACAGATATCGCTTCGCAATTGAATACAATAGGCAAAATGCCGCCTTAAGTACAAGAATACAGACTCTTCTTACAGTCGGTGCCTTGCGCATTCCCTGTGAGACCAGTATTAGTTTCCGATACACCACTGCAGGTTTAATGTATTCCTTGGACATACACATTGACCCTGAGGCTATTTGTAGATGACACGGTTGTCTACAAGAAAGTAGCACCATCAGAAGACTCGTACGTAATCCAGGAGGACCTGCAGAGGATTAATGCATGGTGCGACAGCTGGCAGCTTTCCCTAAACGTAGATAAATGTAATATAATGCGCATACATAAGGGCAGAAATCCATTCCAGTACGATTATGCCATAGGTGGTAAATCGTTGGAAGCGGTAACGACCGTAAAATACTTAGGAGTTACTATCCGGAGCGATCTGAAGTGGAATGATCACATGAAACAAATAGTGGGAAAAGCAGGCGCCAGGTTGAGATTCATAGGAAGAATTCTAAGAAAATGTGACTCATCGACGAAAGAAGTAGCTTACAAAACGCTTGTTCGTCCGATTCTTGAGTATTGCTCATCAGTATGGGACCCTTACCAGGTTGGATTAATAGAAGAGATAGACATGACCCAGCGAACAGCAGTGCGATTCGTCATGGGGACATTTAGTCAGCGCGAGAGCGTTACGGAGATGCTGAACAAGCTCCAGTGGCGGACACTTCAAGAAAGGCGTTACGCAATACGGAGAGGTTTATTATCGAAATTACGAGAGAGAACATTCCGGTAAGAGATGGGCAACATATTACTACCGCCCACATATATCTCGCGTAATGATCTCAACGAAAAGATCCGAGAAATTAGAGCAAATACGGCGACTTACAAGCAGTCGTTCTTCCCACGCACAATTCGTGAATGGAACAGGGAAGGGGGGATCAGATAGTGGTACAATAAGTACCCTCCGCCACACACCGTAAGGTGGCTCGCGGAGTATAGATGTAGATGTAGATGTAGAAGAGTGAGACTTTTAGAGTCTGTGATTTGATCCTTTTCTGTGAGACCAGTTTTAGTTTCCGATACACCAATGCAGGTGCAATGTATTCCTTGGTCCTTCACATTGACGATGAAACACAGAAATCGCATCGGAATTAAATAAAAAAGGCACAATGCCGCCTTAAGTACAAGAATAGACACTCTTCTTACAGTCGGTGCTTTGAGCATTCCCTGTGAGACCAATATTAGTTTCCGATACACCACTGCCGGTTCAATGTAATCCTTGGACATACACATTGACGATAGAACACTGAAATTACATTGGAATTAAATACAAAAGGCACAATGCCGCCTTGAGTGCAAGAATAGAGACTCTTCTTACAGTCGGTGATTTGAGCATTCCCTGCGAGACCAGTATTTGTTTCCGATACACCACTGCAGGTTCAATGTATTCCGTGGACCTTCACTTTGACGATGCAACACAGAAATCGCATCTGAATTAAATACAAAAGGCACAATGCCGCCTTAAGTACAAGAATAGAAACTCTTCTTACAGTCGGTGCTTTGAGCATTCCCTGTGAGACCAATATTAGTTTCCGATACACCACTGCCGGCT
Organism: Schistocerca serialis cubense; assembly: GCF_023864345.2. NCBI lineage: Eukaryota > Metazoa > Arthropoda > Insecta > Orthoptera > Acrididae > Schistocerca > Schistocerca serialis. The sequence continues at coordinate 1,066,045,973 of NC_064640.1, forward strand.
CAATATATTCCTTGGACATACACATTGACGATGGAACACTGAAATTACATCGGAATTAAATACAAAAGGCACAATGCCGCCTTGAGTGCAACAATAGAGACTCTTCTTAGAGTCGGTGATTTGAGCATTCCCTGCGAGACCAGTATTAGTTTCCGATACACCACTGCAGGTTCAATGTATTCCTTGGACCTTCACATTGACGATGAAACACAGAAAACGCATCGTAATTAAATACAAAAGACCCAATGCCGCCTTACGTACAAGAATAGAGACTCTTCTTACAGTCGGTGCTTTGAGCATACCCTTTGAGACCAGTATTAGTTTCTGATACACCACTGCAGGTTCAATGTATTCCTTGGACCATCACATTGACGATGAAACACAGAAATCGTATCGGAGTTAAATACAAAAGGCACAATGCCGCCTTAAGACCAAAAATAGAGACTCTTCTTACTGTCGGTGCTTTGAGCATTCCCTGTGAGACCAGTATTAGTTTCCGATACACCACTGCCGGTTCATTGTATTCCTTGGACCTTCACATTGACGATGAAACACAGAAATCGCATCGGAGTTAAATACAAAATGCACAATGCTGCCTTAAGTACAAGAATAGAGACTCTTCTTACTGTCGGAGCCTTGAGCATTCCCTGTGAGACCAGTATTAGTTTCCGATACACCACTGCCGGTTCATTGTATTCCTTGGACCTTCACATTGACGATGAAACACAGAAATCGCATCGGAATTAAATACAAAAGGCGCAATGCCACCTTAAGTACAAGAATAGAGACTCTTCTTACAGTCGATGATTTGAGCATTCCCTGTGAGACCAGTATTAGTTTCCGATACACCACTGCAGGTTCAATGTATTCCTTGGACCTTCACATTGACGATGAAACACAGAAATCGCATCCCAATTAAATACAATTGGCACAATGCCGTCTTAAGTACAAGAATAGAGACTCTTCTTACAGTCGGTGCTATGAGCATTCCCTGTGAGACCTGTATTAGTTTACGATACACCACTGCAGGTTCAATGTATTCCTTGGACCTTCACATTGACGATGAAACACAGATATCGCATCGGAATTAAATACAAAAGGCGCAATGCCGCCTTAAGTACAAGTATAGAGACTCTTCTTACAGTCGGTGCTTTGAGCATTCCCTGTGAGACCAGTATTAGTTTCTGATACACCACTGCAGGTTCAATGTATTGCTTGGACCTTCAAATTGGCGATGAAACACAGAAATCGCATCGGAGTTAAATACAAAAGGCACAATGCCGCCTTAAGTACAAGAATAGAGACTATTCTTACTGTCGGTGCTTTGAGCATTCCCTGTGAGACCAGTATTAGTTTCCGATACGCCACTGCAGGTTCGATGTATTCCTTGGACCTTCACATCGACGATGAAACACAGAAATCGTCTCGGAATTAAATACAAAAGGTGCAATGCTGCTTTAAGTACAAGAATAGAGACTCTTATTACAGTCGGTGCTTTGAGCATTCCCTGTGAGACCAGTATTAGTTTCCGATACACCACTGCAGGTTCAATGTATTCCTTGGACCTTCACATTGACGATGAAACACAGAAATAGCATCGGAATCAAATACAAAAGGCGCAATGCCACCTTAAGTACAAGAATAGAGAATCTTCTTACAGTCGGTTCTAAAAGCATTCCCTGTGAGACCAGTATTAGTTTCCGATACACCACTGAAAGTTCTATGTATTCCTTGGACCTTCCCATTGACGATGAAACACAGCAATCGCATCGGAATTAAATACAAAAGGCACAATGCCGTCTTAAGTACAAGAATAGAGTTTCTTCATACAGTCGGTGCTTTCAGCATTCCCTGTGAGACCAGTATTAGTTTCCGATACACCTCAGCAGGTTCAATGTATTCCTAGGACCTTCCCATTGACGATGAAACACAGAAATCGCATCGGAATTAAATAAAAAAGGCACAATGTCGCCTTAAGTACTAGAATAGAGACTCTTCTTACAGTCGGTGCTTTGAGCATTCCCTGTGAGACCAGTATTAGTTTCCGATACACCACTGCAGGTTCAATGTATTCCTTGGACCTTCACATTGACGATGAAGCACAGAAATCGCATCGGAATTAAGTACAAAGGCACAATGCCGCTATAAGTACAAGAATAGACTCTTCTTACAGTCGGTTTTTAGCACTCCCTGTGAGACCAGAATTAGTTTCCGATACACCACTGCAGGTTCGAAGTATTCCTTGGACATACACTTTGACGATGAATCACAGAAATCGCATCGGAATTAAATACAAAAGGCACAATGCCGCCTTAAGTACTGGAATAGAGACTCTTCTTACAGTCGGTGCTTTGAGCATTCCCTGTGAGACCAGTATTAGTTTCCGATACACCACTGCAGGTTCAGTGTATTCTTTGGACATATACATTGACGATGAAACACTGAAATTACATCGGAATTAAATACAAAACGAACAATTCCGCCATAAGTGCAAGAAGAGTGAGACTTCTTAGAGTCTGTGCTTTGACCCATTCCTGTGAGACCAGTATTAGTTTCCGATACACCACTGCCGGTTCTATGTATTCCTTGGTCCTTCACATTGATGATGAAACACAGAAATCGCATGGGAATTAAATAAAAAAGGCACAATGCCGCCTTAAGTACAAGAATAGAGACTCTTCTTACAGTCGGTGCTTTGAGCATTCCCTGTGAGACCAGTATTAGTTTCCGATACACCACTGCAGGTTCAGTGTATTCTTTGGACATATACATTGACGATGAAACACTGAAATTACATCGGAATTAAATACAAAACGAACAATTCCGCCATAAGTGCAAGAAGAGTGAGACTTCTTAGAGTCTGTGCTATGACCCTTTCCTGTGAGACCAGTATTAGTTTCCGATACACCACTGCCGGTTCAATGTATTCCTTGGACCTTCACATTGACGATGAAACACAGAAATCGCATCGGAATGAAATTCAAAAGGCAAACAGGTCGCGTAAGTACAAGAATAGAGACTCTTCTTACAGTGGGTGCTTTCAGCATTCCCTGTGAGACCAGTATTAGTTTCCGATACACCTCAGCAGGTTCAATGTATTCCTAGGACCGTCACATTGACGATGAAACACAGAAATCGCATCGGAATTAAATACAAAAGGCGCAATGCCGCCTTTAGTTTAAGAATAGAGACTCTTCTTACAGTCGGTGCTTTGAGCATTCCCTGTGAGGCCAGTATTAGTTTCTGATACACCACTGCAGGTTCAATGTATTCCTTGGACCTTCACATTGACGATGAAACACAGAAATCGCATCGGAATTAAATACAAATGGCACAATGCCACCTTAAGTACAAGAATAGAGACTCTACTTACAGTCGGTGCCATGAGCATTCGCTGTGAGACCAGTAATAGTTTCCGATACACCACTGCAGGTTCAATGTATTCCTTGGACCTTCACATTGACGATGAAACACAGAAATCGCATCGGAAATAAATACTAAAGGCGCAAATCCGCCTTAAGTACAAGAATAGAGACTCATCTTACAGTCGGTGCTTTGAGCATTCCCTGTGAGGCCAGTATTAGTTTCTGATACACCACTGCAGGTTCAATGTATTCCTTGGACCTTAACATTGACGATGAAACACAGAAATCGCATCTGAATTAAATTTAATTGGCACAATGCCGTCTTAAGTACAAGAATAGAGACTCTTCTTACAGTCGCTGCTATGAGCATTCCCTGTGAGACCTGTATTAGTTTACGATACACCACTGCAGGTTCAATGTATTCCTTGGACCTTCACATTGACGATGAAACACAGATATCGCATCGGAATTAAGTACAAAAGGCGCAATGCCGCCTTAAGTACAAGTATAGAGACTCTTCTTACAGTCGGTGATTTGAGCATTCCCAGTGAGACCAGTATTAGTTTCTGTTACACCACTGCAGGTTCAATGTATTGCTTGGACCTTCACATTGACGATGAAACACTGAAATCGCCTCGGAATTAAATACAAAAGGCACAATGCCGCCTTAAGTACAAGAATAGAGACTCTTCTTACTGTCGGTGCTTTGAGCATTCCCTGTGAGACCAGTATTAGTTTCCGATACACCACTGCAGGTTCAATGTATTCCTTGGATCTTCACATTCACGATGAAACACAGAAATCGCATCGGAATTAAATACCAAAGGCGCAAAGCCGCCTTAAGTACAAGAATAGAGACTCTTATTACAGTCGGTGCTTTGAGCATTCCCTGTGAGACCAGTATTAGTTTCTGATACACCACTGCAGGTTCAATGTATTCCTTGGACCTTCACATTGACGATGAAACACAGAAATCGCATCGGAATCAAATACAAAAGGCGCAATGCCGCCTTAAGTACAAGAATAGAGACTCTTCTTACAGTCGGTGTTTTGAGCATTCCCTTTGATACCAGTATTAGTTTCTGTTACACCACTGCAGGTTCTATGTATTCCTTGGACCTTCACATTGACGATGAAACACAGAAATCGCATCGGAATTATATACAAAAGGCACAATGCCGTCATAAGTACAAGAATAGAGACTCATCTTACAGTCGGTTCTATAAGCATTCCCTGAGAGTCCAGTATTAATTTCCGATACACCACTGCAGGTTCAATGTATTCCTTGGACCTTCACATTGACGATGAAGCACAGAAATCGCATCGGAATTAAATAAAAAAGGCGCAATGCCTCCTTAAGTACAAGAATAGAAACTCTTCTTACAGTCGATGCTTTGAGCATTCCCTGTGAGACCAGTATTAGTTTCCGATACACCACTGCAAGTTCTATGTATTCCTTGGACCTTCACATTGACGATGAAACACAGAAATCGCATCGGAATTAAATACAAAAGGCACAATGCCGTCTTAAGTACAAGAATAGAGACTCTTCATACAGTCGGTGCTTTCAGCATTCCCTGTGAGACCAGTATTAGTTGCCGATACACCTCAGCAGGTTCAATGAGTTCCTAGGACCTTCCCATTGATGATGAAACACAGAAATCGCATCGGAATTAAATACAAAAGGCACAATGTCGCCTTAAGTACAAGAATAGAGACTCTTCTTACACTCGGTGCTTTGAGCATTCCCTGTGAGACCAGTATTAGTTTCCGATACACCACTGCAGGATCAATGTATTCCTTGGACCTTCACATTGACGATGAAACACAGAAATCGCATCCGAATTAAATACAATTGGTACAATGCCGTCTTAAGTACAAGAATAGAGACTCTTCTTATAGTCGCTGCTATGAGCATTCCCTGTGAGACCTCTATTAGTTTACGATACACCACTGCAGGTTCAATGTATTCCTTGGACCTTCACATTGACGATGAAACACAGATATCGCATCGGAATTAAATACAAAAGGCGCAATGCCGCCTTAAGTACAAGTATAGAGACTCATCTTACAGGCGGTGATTTGAGCATTCCCTGTGAGACCAGTATTAGTTTCTGTTACACCACTGCAGTTTCAATGTATTGCTTGGACCCTCACATTGACGATGAAACACAGAAATCGCATCGGAGTTATATACAAAAGGCACAATGCCGCCTTAAGTACAAGAATAGAGACTCTTCTTACTGTCGGTGCTTTGAGCATTCCCTGTGAGACCAGTATTAGTTTCCGATACGCCACTGGAGGTTCAATGTATTCCATGGACCTTCACATTGACAATGAAACACAGAAATCGCATCGGAATTAAATACAAAAGGCACAATGCCGTCTTAAGTACAAGAATAGAGACTCTTCTTACAGTCGGTTCTATAAGCATCCCCTGTGAGACCAGTATTAATTTCCGATACACCACTGCAGGTTCAATGTATTCCTTGGACCTTCACATTGACGATGAAGCACAGAAATCGCATCGGAATTAAATACAAAAGGCGCAATGCCTCCTTAAGTACAAGAATAGAAACTCTTCTTACAGTCGATGCTTTGAGCATTCCCTGTGAGACCAGTATTAGTTTCCGATACACCACTGCAAGTTCTATGTATTCCTTGGACCTTCACATTCACGATGAAACACAGAAATCGCATCGGAATTAAATACAAAAGGCACAATGCCGTGTTAAGTACAAGAATAGAGACTCTTCATACAGTCGGTGCTTTCAGCATTCCCTGTGAGACCAGAATTAGTTTCCGATACACCTCAGCAGGTTCAATGTATTCCTAGGACCTTCCCATTGACGATGAAACACAGAAATCGCATCGGAATTAAATAAAAAAGGCACAATGTCGCCTTAAGTACAAGAATAGAGACTCTTCTTACAGTCGGTGCTTTGAGCATTCCCTGTGAGACAAGTATTAGTTTCCGATACGCCACTGCAGGTTCAATGTATTCCTTGGACCTTCACATTGACGATGAAGCACAGAAATCGCATCGGAATTAAGTCCAAAGGCACAATGCCGCTTTAAGTACAATAATAGAGACTCTTCTTACAGTCGGTTTTTAGCACTCCCTGTGAGACCAGAATTAGATTCCGATACACCACTGCAGGTTCAATGTATTCCTTGGACCTTCACATTGACGATGAATCACAGATATGGCATCGGAATGAAATCCAAATGGCAAACTGCCGCGTAAGTACAAGAATAGAGACTCTTCTTACAGTCGGTGCTTTCAGCATTCTCTGTGAGAAAAGTATTAGTTTCCGATACACCTCAGCGGGTTCAATATATTCCTAGGACCTTCACATTGACGATGAAACCCAGAAATCGCATCGGAATTAAATACAAAAGGCACAATGTCGCCTTAAGTACAAGAATAGAGACTCTTCTTACACTCGGTGCTTTGAGGATTCCCTGTGTGACCAGTATTAGTTTCCGATACACCACTGCAGGTTCAATGTATTCCTTGGACCTTCACATTGACGATGAAACACAGAAATCGCATCGGAATGAAATCCAAATGGCAAACTGCCGCGGTAGTACAAGAATAGAGACTCTTCTTACAGTAGGTGCTTTCAGCATTCCCTGTGAGACCAGTATTAGTTTCCGATACACCTCAGCAGGTTCAATGTATTCCTAGGACCTTCACATTGACGATGAAACACAGAAATCGCATCGGAATTAAATACAAAAGGCGCAATGCCGCCTTAAGTACAAGAATAGAGACTCTTGTTACAGTCGATGATTTGAGCATTCCCTGTGAGACCAGTATTAGTTTCCGATACACCACTGCAGGTTCAATGTATTCCTTGGACCTTCACATTGACGATGAAACACAGAAATCGCATCGGAATTAAATACAAAAGGCGCAATGCCGCCTTAAGTACAAGAATAGAGACTCTTGTTACAGTCGATGATTTGAGCATTCCCTGTGAGACCAGTATTAGTTTCCGATACACCACTGCAGGTTCAATGTATTCCTTGGACCTTCACAGGGACGATGAAACACAGAAATCGCATCGGAATTAAATACAAAAGGCGCAATGCCGCCTTAAGTACAAGAATAGAGACTCTTCTTACAGTCGGTGCTATGAGCATTCCCTGTGAGGCCAGTATTAGTTTCTGATACACCACTGCAGGTTCTATGTATTCCTTGGACCTTCACATTGACGATGAAACACAATAATCACATCCGAATTAAATACAACTGGCACAATGCCGTCATAAGTACAAGAATAGAGACTCTTCTTACAGTCGGTGCTATGAGCATTCCCTGTGAGACCTGTATTAGTTTACGATACACCACTGCAGGTTCAATGTATTCCTTGGACCTGCACATTGACGATGAAACACAGATATCGCATCGGAATTAAATACAAAAGGCGCAATGCCGCCTTAAGTACAAGTATAGAGACTCTTCTTACAGTCGGTGATTTGAGCATTCCCTGTGAGACCAGTATCAGTTTCTGATACACCACTGCAGGTTCAATGTATTGCTTGGACCTTCACAGTGACGATAAAACACAGAATTCGCATCGGAGTTAAATACAAAAGGCACAATGCCGCCTTACGTACAAGAATAGAGACTCTTCTTACAGTCGGTGATTTGAGCATTCCCTGTGAGACAAGTATTAGTTTCCGATACACCACTGCAGGTTCAATGTATTCCTTGGACATTCACATTGACGATGAAACCCAGAAATCGCATCGGAATTAAATACAAAAGGCGCAATGCCACCTTAAGTACAAGAATAGAGACTCTTCTTACAGTCGATGATTTGAGCATTACCTGTAAGACCAGTATTAGTTTCCGATACACCACTGCAGGTTCAATGTATTCCTTGGACCTTCACAGTTTCGATGAAACACAGAAATCGCATCGGAATTAAATACAAAAGACGCAATGCCGACTTAAGTACAAGAATAGAGACTCTTCTTACAGTCGGTGCTTTGAGCATTCCCTGTGAGACCAGTATTAGTTTCTGATACACCACTTCAGGTTCAATGTATTCCTTGGACCTTCACATTGACGATGAAACACAGAAATCGCATCAGAATTAAATACAAATGGCACAATGCCACCTTAAGTACAAGAATAGAGACCCTACCTACAGTCGGTGCCATGAGCATTCGCTGTGATACCAGTAATAGTTTTCGATACACCACTGCAGGTTCAATGTATTCCTTGGACCATCACATTGACGATGAAACACAGAAATCGCATCGGAATTAAATACAAAAGGCGCAAATCCGCCTTAAGTACAAGAATAGAGACTCTTCTTACAGTCGGTGCTTTGAGCATTCCCTGTGAGGCCAGTATTAGTTTCTGATACACCACTGCAGGTTCAATGTATTTCTTGGACCTTCACATTGACGATGAAACACAGAAATCGCATCCGAATTAAATACAATTGGCACAATGCCGTCTTAAGTACAAGAATAGAGACTCTTCTTACAGTCGGTGCTATGAGCATTCCCTGTGAGACCTGTATTAGTTTACGATACACCACTGCAGGGTCAATGCATTCCTTGGACCTTCACATTGACGATGAAACACAGATATCGCATCGGAATTAAGTACAAAAGGCGCAATGCCGACTTAAGTACAAGTATAGAGACTCTTCTTACAGTCGGTGATTTGAGCATTCCCTGTGAGACCAGTATTAGTTTCTGATACACCACTGCAGGTTCAATGTATTGCTTGGACCTTCACATTGACGATGAAACACAGAAATCGCATCGGAGTTAAATACAAAAGGCACAATGCCGCCTTAAGTACAAGAATAGAGACTCTTCTTACAGTAGGTGCTTTCAGCATTCCCTGTGAGACCAGTATTAGTTTCCGATACACCTCAGCAGGTTCAATGTATTCCTAGGACCTTCACATTGACGATGAAACACAGAAATCGCATCGGAATGAAATCCAAATGGCAAACTGCCGCGTTAGTACAAGAATAGAGACTCTTCTTACAGTAGGTGCTTTCAGCATTCCCTGTGAGACCAGTATTAGTTTCCGATACACCTCAGCAGGTTCAATGTATTCCTAGGACCTTCACATTGACGATGAAACACAGAAATCGCATCGGAATTAAATACAAAAGGCGCAATGCCGCCTTAAGTACAAGAATAGAGACTCTTGTTACAGTCGATGATTTGAGCATTCCCTGTGAGACCAGTATTAGTTTCCGATACACCACTGCAGGTTCAATGTATTCCTTGGACCTTCACAGGGACGATGAAACACAGAAATCGCATCGGAATTAAATACAAAAGGCGCAATGCCGCCTTAAGTACAAGAATAGAGACTCTTCTTACAGTCGATGATTTGAACATTCCCTGTGAGACCAGTATTAGTTTCTGATACACCACTTCAGGTTCAATGTATTCCTTGGACCTTCACATTGACGATGACAGAAAGAAATCGCATCGGAATTAAATACAAAAGGCGCAAAGCCGCCTTAAGTACAAGAATAGAGACTCTTCTTACAGTCGGTGCTATGAGCATTCCCTGTGAGGCCAGTATTAGTTTCTGATACACCACTGCAGGTTCTATGTATTCCTTGGACCTTCACATTGACGATGAAACACAGTAATCGCATCCGAATTAAATACAACTGGCACAATGCCGTCTTAAGTACAAGAATAGAGACTCTTCTTACAGTCGGTGCTATGAGCATTCCCTGTGAGACCTGTATTAGTTTACGATACACCACTGCAGGTTCAATGTATTCCTTGGACCTGCACATTGACGATGAAACACAGATATCGCATCGGAATTAAATACAAAAGGCGCAATGCCGCCTTAAGTACAAGTATAGAGACTCTTCTTACAGTCGGTGACTTGAGCATTCCCTGTCAGACCAGTATCAGTTTCTGATACACCACTGCAGGTTCAATGTATTGCTTGGACCTTCACAGTGACGATAAAACACATAATTCGCATCGGAGTTAAATACAAAAGGCACAATGCCGCCTTACGTACAAGAATAGAGACTCTTCTTACAGTCGGTGATTTGAGCATTCCCTGTGAGACAAGTATTAGTTTCCGATACACCACTGCAGGTTCAATGTATTCCTTGGACATTCACATTGACGATGAAACTCAGAAATCGCATCGGAATTAAATACAAAAGGCGCAATGCCACCTTAAGTACAAGAATAGAGACTCTTCTTACAGTCGATGATTTGAGCATTACCTGTAAGACCAGTATTAGTTTCCGATACACCACTGCAGGTTCAATGTATTCCTTGGACCTTCACAGTTTCGATGAAACACAGAAATCGCATCGGAATTAAATACAAAAGACGCAATGCCGACTTAAGTACAAGAATAGAGACTCTTCTTACAGTCGGTGCTTTGAGCATTCCCTGTGAGACCAGTATTAGTTTCTGATACACCACTTCAGGTTCAATGTATTCCTTGGACCTTCACATTGACGATGAAACACAGAAATCGCATCGGAATTAAATACAAATGGCACAATGCCACCTTAAGTACAAGAATAGAGACTCTACTTACAGTCGGTGCCATGAGCATTCGCTGTGATACCAGTAATAGTTTCCGATACACCACTGCAGGTTCAATGTATTCCTTGGACCATCACATTGACGATGAAACACAGATATCGCATCGGAATTAAATACAAAAGGCGCAAATCCGCCTTAAGTACAAGAATAGAGACTCTTCTTACAGTCGGTGCTTTGAGCATTCCCTGTGAGGCCAGTATTAGTTTCTGATACACCACTGCAGGTTCAATGTATTGCTTGGACCTTCACATTGACGATGAAACACAGAAATCGCATCGGAATGAAATACAAAAGGCAAACAGGTCGCGTAAGTACAAGAATTGAGACTCTTCTTACACTAGGTGCTTTCAGCATTCCCTGTGAGACCAGTATTAGTTTCCGATACACCTCAGTAGGTTCAATGTATTCCTAGGACCTTCACATTGACGATGAAACACAGAAATCGCATCGCAATTAAATACCAAAGGCGCAATGCCGCCTTAAGTACAAGAATAGAGACTCTTCTTACAGTCGGTGCTTTGAGCATTCCCTGTGAGACCAGAATTAGTTTCCGATACACCACTACAGGTTCAATGTATTCCTTGGACATTCACATTGAAGATGAAACACAGAAATCGCATCGGAATGAAATACAAAAGGCAAACTGCCGCGTAAGTACAAGAATAGAGACTCTTCTTACAGTCGGTGCTTTCAGCATTCCCTGTGAGACCAGTATTAGTTTCCGATACATCTCAGCAGGTTCAATGTATTCCTAGGACCTTCACATTGACGATGAAACACAGAAATCGCATCGGAATTAAATACAAAAGTCGCAATGCCGCCTTAAGTACAAGAATAGAGACTCTTCTTACAGTCGGTGCTTTGAGCATTCCCTGTGAGACCAGAATTAGTTTCCGATACACCACTGCAGGTTCAATGTATTCCTTGGACCTTCACATTGACGATAAAACACAGAAATCGCATCGGAATGAAATACAAAAGGCAAACAGGTCGCGTAAGTACAAGAATTGAGACTCTTCTTACAGTAGGTGCTTTCAGCATTCCCAGTGGGACCAGAATTAGTTTCCGATACACCTCAGCAGGTTCAATGTATTCCTAGGACCTTCACATTGACGATGAAACACAGAAATCGCATCGGAATTAAATACAAAAGTCGCAATGCCGCCTTAAGTACAAGAATAGAGACTCTTCTTACAGTCGGTGCTTTGAGCATTCCCTGTGAGACCAGAATTAGTTTCCGATACACCACTACAGATTCAATGTATTCCTTGGACATTCACATTGACGATGAAACACAGAAATCGCATCGGAACGAAATACAAATGGCAAACTGCAGCGTAAGTACAAGAATAGATACTCTTCTTACAGTCGGTGCTTTCAGCATTCCCTGTGAGACCAGTATTAGTTTCCGATACACCTCAGCAGGTTCAATGTATTCCTAGGAAATTCACATTGACGATGAAACACAGAAATCGCATCGGAATTAAATACAAAAGGCGCAATGCCGCCTTAAGTACAAGAATAGAGACTCTTCTTACATTCGGTGCTTTGAGCATTCCCTGTGAGACCAGTATTAGTTTCCGATACACCACTGCAGGTTCAATGTATTCCTTGGACATTCACATTGACGATGAAACACAGAAATCGCATCGGAATGAAATACAAAAGGCAAACTGCCGCGTAAGTACAAGAATAGAGACTCTTCTTACAGTCGGTGCTTTCAGCATTCCCTGTGAGACCAGTATTAGTTTCCGATACATCTCAGAAGGTTCAATGTATTCCTAGGATCTTCACATTGACGATGAAACACAGAAATCGCATCGGAATTAAATACAAAAGGCACAATGTCGCCTTAAGTACAAGAATAGAGACTCTTCTTACACTCGGTGCTTTGAGCATTCCCTGTGAGACCAGTATTAGTTTCCGATACACCACTGCAGGTTCAATGTATTCCTTGGACCTTCACATTGACGATAAAACACAGAAATCGCATCGGAATGAAATACAAAAGGCAAACAGGTCGCGTAAGTACAAGAATAGAGACTCTTCTTATAGTAGGTGCTTTCAGCATTCCCTGTGGGACCAGAATTAGTTTCCGATACACCTCAGCAGGTTCAATGTATTCCTAGGACCTTCACATTGACGATGAAACACAGAAATCGCATCGGAATTAAATACAAAAGGCGCAATGCCGCCTTAAGTACAAGAATAGAGACTCTTCTTACAGTCGGTGCTTTGAGCATTCCCTGTGAGACCAGAATTAGTTTCCGATACACCACTACAGATTCAATGTATTCCTTGGACATTCACATTGACGATGAAACACAGAAATCGCAACGGAATGAAATACAAATCGCAAACTGCCGCGTAAGTACAAGAATAGATACTCTTCTTACAGTCGGTGCTTTCAGCATTCCCTGTGAGACCAGTATTAGTTTCCTATACACCTCAGCAGGTTCAATGTATTCCTAGGACCTTCACATTGACGATGAAACACAGAAATCGCATCGGAATTAAATACAAAAGGCACAATGCCGCCTTAAGTACAAGAATAGAGACTCTTCTTACGGTCGGTGCTTTGAGCATTCCCTGTGAGACCAGTATTAGATTCCGATACATCTCAGCAGGTTCAATGTATTCCTAGGACCTTCACATTGACGATGAAACACAGAAATCGCATCGGAATTAAATACAAAAGGCACAATGTCGCCTTAAGTACAAGAATAGAGACTCTCCTTACGGTCGGTGCTTTGAGCATTCCCTGTGAGACCAGTATTAGTTTCCGATACACCACTGCAAGTTCAATGTATTCCTTGGTCCTTCACATTGACGATGAAACACAGAAATCGCATCGGAATTAAATACAAAAGCCACAATGCCGTCTTAAGCACAAGAATAGAGACTCTTCCTACAGTCGGTGCTTTCAGCATTCCCTGTGAGACCAGTATTAGTTTCCGATACACCTCAGAAAGTTCAATGTATTCCTAGGACCTTCACATTGACGATGAAACACAGATATCGCATTGGAATTAAATACAAATGGCACAATGTCGCCTTAAGAACAAGAATAGAGACTCTTCTTACAATCGGTGCTTTGAGCATTCTCTGTGAGACCAGTATTAGTTTCCGATACACCACTGCAGGTTCAATGTATTCATTGGACCTTCACATTGACGATGAAACACAGAAATCGCATCGGAATTAAATACAAAAGGCACAATTCCGCATGAAGTACAAGAATAGAGACTCTTCTTACAGTCGGTGCTTTGAGCATTACCTGTGAGACCAGAATTAGTTTCCGATACACCACTCCAGGTTCAGTGTAATCCTTGGACATTCACATTGACGATGAAACACAGAAATCGCATCGGAATGAAATACAAAAGGCGAACTGCCACGTAAGTACTAGAATAGAGACTCGTACAGTCAGTGCATTCAGCATTCCCTGTGAGACCAGTATTAGTTTCCGATACATCCTAGCAGGTTCAATGTATTCCTTGGACCTTCACATTGACGATGAAACACAGAAATCGCATTGGAATTAAATACAAAAGGCGCAATGCCGCCTAAAGTACAAGAAAAGAGACTCTTCTTACGGTCGGTGTTTGAGCATTCCCTGTGAGACCAGTATTAGTTTCCGATACACCACTGCAAGTTCAATGTATTCCTTGGTCCTTCACATTGACGATGAAACACAGAAATCGCATCGGAATTAAATACAAAAGCCACAATGCCGTCTTAAGCACAAGAATAGAGACTCTTCCTACAGTCGGTGCTTTCAGCATTCCCTGTGAGACCAGTATTAGTTTCCGATACACCTCAGCAGGTTCAATGTATTCCTAGGACCTTCACATTGACGATGAAACACAGATATCGCATCGGAATTAAATACAAATGGCACAATGTCGCCTTAAGAACAAGAATAGAGACTCTTCTTACAATCGGTGCTTTGAGCATTCTCTGTGAGACCAGTATTAGTTTCCGATACACCACTGGAGGTTCAATGTATTCATTGGACCTTCACATTGACGATGAAACACAGAAATCGCATCGGAATTAAATACAAAAGGCACAATTCCGCATGAAGTACAAGAATAGAGACTCTTCTTACAGTCGGTGCTTTGAGCATTACCTGTGAGACCAGAATTAGTTTCGGATACACCACTCCAGGTTTAATGTATTCCTTGGACCTTCACATTGACGATGAAACACAGAAATCGCATCGGAATGAAATACAAAAGCAAACTGCCGCGTAAGTACAAGAATAGAGACTCTTCTTACAGTCGGTGCTTTCAGCATTCCCTGTGAGACCTATATTAATTTCCGATACACCTCAGCAGGTTCAATGTATTCCTAGGACCTTCACATTGACGATGAAACACAGAAATCGCATCGGAATTAAATACAAAAGTCGCAATGCCGCCTTAAGTACAAGAATAGAGACTCTTCTTACAGTCGGTGCTTTGAGCATTCCCTGTGAGACCAGAATTAGTTTCCGATACACCACTACAGATTCAATGTATTCCTTGGACATTCACATTGACGATGAAACACAGAAATCGCATCGGAACGAAATACAAATGGCAAACTGCAGCGTAAGTACAAGAATAGATACTCTTCTTACAGTCGGTGCTTTCAGCATTCCCTGTGAGACCAGTATTAGTTTCCGATACACCTCAGCAGGTTCAATGTATTCCTAGGAAATTCACATTGACGATGAAACACAGAAATCGCATCGGAATTAAATACAAAAGGCGCAATGCCGCCTTAAGTACAAGAATAGAGACTCTTCTTACATTCGGTGCTTTGAGCATTCCCTGTGAGACCAGTATTAGTTTCCGATACACCACTGCAGGTTCAATGTATTCCTTGGACATTCACATTGACGATGAAACACAGAAATCGCATCGGAATGAAATACAAAAGGCAAACTGCCGCGTAAGTACAAGAATAGAGACTCTTCTTACAGTCGGTGCTTTCAGCATTCCCTGTGAGACCAGTATTAGTTTCCGATACATCTCAGAAGGTTCAATGTATTCCTAGGACCTTCACATTGACGATGAAACACAGAAATCGCATCGGAATTAAATACAAAAGGCACAATGTCGCCTTAAGTACAAGAATAGAGACTCTTCTTACACTCGGTGCTTTGAGCATTCCCTGTGAGACCAGTATTAGTTTCCGATACACCACTGCAGGTTCAATGTATTCCTTGGACCTTCACATTGACGATAAAACACAGAAATCGCATCGGAATGAAATACAAAAGGCAAACAGGTCGCGTAAGTACAAGAATAGAGACTCTTCTTATAGTAGGTGCTTTCAGCATTCCCTGTGGGACCAGAATTAGTTTCCGATACACCTCAGCAGGTTCAATGTATTCCTAGGACCTTCACATTGACGATGAAACACAGAAATCGCATCGGAATTAAATACAAAAGGCCCAATGCCGCCTTAAGTACAAGAATAGAGACTCTTCTTACAGTCGGTGCTTTGAGCATTCCCTGTGAGACCAGAATTAGTTTCCGATACACCACTACAGATTCAATGTATTCCTTGGACATTCACATTGACGATGAAACACAGAAATCGCATCGGAATGAAATACAAATCGCAAACTGCCGCGTAAGTACAAGAATAGATACTCTTCTTACAGTCGGTGCTTTCAGCATTCCCTGTGAGACCAGTATTAGTTTCCGATACACCTCAGCAGGTTCAATGTATTCCTAGGACCTTCACATTGACGATGAAACACAGAAATCGCATCGGAATTAAATACAAAAGGCACAATGCCGCCTTAAGTACAAGAATAGAGACTCTTCTTACGGTCGGTGCTTTGAGCATTCCCTGTGAGACCAGTATTAGATTCCGATACATCTCAGCAGGTTCAATGTATTCCTAGGACCTTCACATTGACGATGAAACACAGAAATCGCATCGGAATTAAATACAAAAGGCACAATGTCGCCTTAAGTACAAGAATAGAGACTCTCCTTACGGTCGGTGCTTTGAGCATTCCCTGTGAGACCAGTATTAGTTTCCGATACACCACTGCAAGTTCAATGTATTCCTTGGTCCTTCACATTGACGATGAAACACAGAAATCGCATCGGAATTAAATACAAAAGCCACAATGCCGTCTTAAGCACAAGAATAGAGACTCTTCCTACAGTCGGTGCTTTCAGCATTCCCTGTGAGACCAGTATTAGTTTCCGATACACCTCAGAAGGTTCAATGTATTCCTAGGACCTTCACATTGACGATGAAACACAGATATCGCATTGGAATTAAATACAAATGGCACAATGTCGCCTTAAGAACAAGAATAGAGACTCTTCTTACAATCGGTGCTTTGAGCATTCTCTGTGAGACCAGTATTAGTTTCCGATACACCACTGCAGGTTCAATGTATTCATTGGACCTTCACATTGACGATGAAACACAGAAATCGCATCGGAATTAAATACAAAAGGCACAATTCCGCATGAAGTACAAGAATAGAGACTCTTCTTACAGTCGGTGCTTTGAGCATTACCTGTGAGACCAGAATTAGTTTCCGATACACCACTCCAGGTTCAGTGTAATCCTTGGACATTCACATTGACGATGAAACACAGAAATCGCATCGGAATGAAATACAAAAGGCGAACTGCCACGTAAGTACTAGAATAGAGACTCGTACAGTCAGTGCATTCAGCATTCCCTGTGAGACCAGTATTAGTTTCCGATACACCCTAGCAGGTTCAATGTATTCCTTGGACCTTCACATTGACGATGAAACACAGAAATCGCATTGGAATTAAATACAAAAGGCGCAATGCCGCCTAAAGTACAAGAAAAGAGACTCTTCTTACGGTCGGTGTTTGAGCATTCCCTGTGAGACCAGTATTAGTTTCCGATACACCACTGCAAGTTCAATGTATTCCTTGGTCCTTCACATTGACGATGAAACACAGAAATCGCATCGGAATTAAATACAAAAGCCACAATGCCGTCTTAAGCACAAGAATAGAGACTCTTCCTACAGTCGGTGCTTTCAGCATTCCCTGTGAGACCAGTATTAGTTTCCGATACACCTCAGCAGGTTCAATGTATTCCTAGGACCTTCACATTGACGATGAAACACAGATATCGCATCGGAATTAAATACAAATGGCACAATGTCGCCTTAAGAACAAGAATAGAGACTCTTCTTACAATCGGTGCTTTGAGCATTCTCTGTGAGACCAGTATTAGTTTCCGATACACCACTGGAGGTTCAATGTATTCATTGGACCTTCACATTGACGATGAAACACAGAAATCGCATCGGAATTAAATACAAAAGGCACAATTCCGCATGAAGTACAAGAATAGAGACTCTTCTTACAGTCGGTGCTTTGAGCATTACCTGTGAGACCAGAATTAGTTTCGGATACACCACTCCAGGTTTAATGTATTCCTTGGACCTTCACATTGACGATGAAACACAGAAATCGCATCGGAATGAAATACAAAAGCAAACTGCCGCGTAAGTACAAGAATAGAGACTCTTCTTACAGTCGGTGCTTTCAGCATTCCCTGTGAGACCTATATTAATTTCCGATACACCTCAGCAGGTTCAATGTATTCCTAGGACCTTCACATTGACGTTGAAACTCAGAAATCGCATCGGAATTAAATACAAAAGGCACAATGTCGCCTTAAGTACAAGAATAGAGACTCTTCTTACAGTCGGTGCTTTGAGCATTCCCTGTGGGACTAGTATTAGTTTCCGATACACCACTCCAGGTTCCATGTAATCCTTGGACATTCACATAGACGATGAAACACAGAAATCGCATCGGAATGAAATACAAAAGGCGAGCTGCTGCGTAAGTACAAGAATAGAGACTCTTCTTACAGTCAGTACTTTCAGCATTCCCTGTGAGACCAGTATTAGTTTCCGATACACCTCAGCAGGTTCAATGTATTCCTTGGACCTTCACATTGACGATGACACACAGAAATCGCATCGGAATTAAATACAAAAGGCGCAATGCCGCCTTAAGTACAAGAATAGAGACTCTTCTTACAGTCGGAGCTTTGAGCATTCCCTGTGAGACCAGTATTAGATTCCGATACACCACTGCAAGTTCAATGTATTCTTTGGACCTTCACATTGACGATGAAACACAGAAATCTCATCGGAATTGAATACAAAAGGCACAATGCCGTCTTAAGTACAAGAATAGAGACTCTTCCTTCATTCGGTGCTTTCAGCATTCCCTGTGAGACCAGTATTAGTTTCCGATACACCTCAGCAGGTTCAATGTATTCCTAGGACCTCCACATTGACGATGAAACACAGATCTCGCATCGGAATTAAATACAAATGGCACAATGTCGCCTTAAGAACAAGAATAGAGACTCTTCTTACAGTCGGTGTTTTGAGCATTCCCTGTGAGACCAGTAGTAGTTTCTGATACACCACTGCAGGTTCAATGTATTCCTTGGACTTTCACATTGACGATGAAACACAGAAATCGCATCGGAATTAAATACAAAAGCCACAATGCCGTCTTAAGCACAAGAATAGAGACTCTTCCTACAGTCGGTCCTTTCAGCATTCCCTGTGAGACCAGTATTAGTTTCCGATACACCTCAGAAGGTTCTATGTATTCCTAGGACCTTCACATTGACGATGAAACACAGATATCGCATCGGAATTAAATACAAATGGCACAATGTCGCCTTAAGAACAAGAATAGAGACTCTTCTTACAATCGGTGCTTTGAGCATTCTCTGTGAGACCAGTATTAGTTTCCGATACACCACTGCAGGTTCAATGTATTCATAGGACCTTCACATTGACGATGAAACACAGAAATCGCATCGGAATTAAATACAAAAGGCACAATTCCGCATGAAGTACAAGAATGGAGACTCTTCTTACAGTCGGTGCTTTGAGCAATACCTGTGAGACCAGAATTAGTTTCCGATACACCACTCCAGGTTCAGTGTAATCCTTGGACATTCACATTGACGATGAAACACAGAAATCGCATCGGAATGAAATACAAAAGGCGAACTGCCGCGTAAGTACTAGAATAGAGACTCGTACAGTCAGTGCATTCAGCATTCCCTGTGAGACCAGTATTAGTTTCCGATACACCCTAGCAGGTTCAATGTATTCCTAGGACCTTCACATTGACGATGAAACACAGATATCGCATCGGAATTAAATACAAATGGCACAATGTCGCCTTAAGAACAAGAATAGAGACTCTTCTTACAATCGGTGTTTTGAGCATTCTCTGTGAGACCAGTATTAGTTTCCGATACACCACTGGAGGTTCAATGTATTCATTGGACCTTCACATTGACGATGAAACACAGAAATCGCATCGGAATTAAATACAAAAGGCACAATTCCGCATGAAGTACAAGAATAGAGACTCTTCTTGCAGTCGGTGCTTTGAGCATTACCAGTGAGACCAGAATTAGTTTCGGATACACCACTCCAGGTTTAATGTATTCCTTGGACCTTCACATTGACGATGAAACACAGAAATCGCATCGGAATGAAATACAAAAGCAAACTGCCGCGTAAGTACAAGAATAGAGACTCTTCTTACAGTCGGTGCTTTCAGCATTCCCTGTGAGACCTATATTAATTTCCGATACACCTCAGCAGGTTCAATGTATTCCTAGGACCTTCACATTGACGTTGAAACTCAGAAATCGCATCGGAATTAAATACAAAAGGCACAATGTCGCCTTAAGTACAAGAATAGAGACTCTTCTTACAGTCGGTGCTTTGAGCATTCCCTGTGGGACCAGTATTAGTTTCCGATACACCACTACAGTTTCAATGTATTCCTTGGACATTCACATTGACGATGAAACACAGAAATCGCATCGGAATGAAATACAAAAGGCGAACTGCCGCGTAAGTACTAGAATAGAGACTCGTACAGTCAGTGCATTCAGCATTCCCTGTGAGACCAGTATTAGTTTTCGATGCACCCTAGCAGGTTCAATGTATTCCTTGGACCTTCACATTGACGATGAAACACAGAAATCGCATCGGAATTAAATACAAAAGCCACAATGCCGTCTTAAGCACAAGAATAGAGACTCTTCCTACAGTCGGTGCTTTCAGCATTCCCTGTGAGACCAGTATTAGTTTCCGATACACCTCAGAAGGTTCAATGTATTCCTAGGACCTTCACATTGACGATGAAACACAGATATCGCATCGGAATTAAATACAAATGGCACAATGTCGCCTTAAGAACAAGAATAGAGACTCTTCTTACAATCGGTGCTTTGAGCATTCTCTGAGAGACCAGTATTAGTTTCCGATACACCACTGCAGGTTCAATGTATTCATTGGACCTTCACATTGACGATGAAACACAGAAATCGCATCGGAATTCAATACAAAAGGCACAATTCCGCATGAAGTACAAGAATAGAGACTCTTCTTACAGTCGGTGCTTTGAGCATTACCTGTGAGACCAGAATTAGTTTCCGATACACCACTCCAGGTTCAGTGTAATCTTTGGACATTCACATTGACGATGAAACACAGAAATCGCATCGGAATGAAATACAAAAGGCGAACTGCCGCGTAAGTACTAGAATAGAGACTCGTACAGTCAGTGCATTCAGCATTCCCTGTGAGACCAGTATTAGTTTCCGATACACCCTAGCAGGTTCAATGTATTCCTTGGACCTTCACATTGACGATGAAACACAGAAATCGCATCGGAATTAAATACAAAAGCCACAATGCCGTCTTAAGCACAAGAATAGAGACTCTTCCTACAGTCGGTGCTTTCAGCATTCCCTGTGAGACCAGTATTAGTTTCCGATACACCTCAGCAGGTTCAATGTATTCCTAGGACCTTCACATTGACGATGAAACACAGAACTCGCATCGGAATGAAATACAAAAGGCAAACTGCCGCGTAAGTAGAAGAATAGAGACTCTTCTTACAGTCCGTGCTTTCAGCATACCCTGTGAGACCAGTATTAGTTTCTGATACACCTGAGCAGGGTCAATGTATTCCTAGGACCTTCACATTGACCATGAAACACAGAAATCGCATCGGAATTAAATACAAAAGGCACAATGTCGCCTTAAGTACAAGAATAGAGACTCTTCTTACATTCGGTGCTTTGAGCATTCCCTGTGAGACCAGTATTAGTTTCCGATACACCACTGCAGGTTCAATGTATTCCTTGGACCTTCACATTGACGATGAAACACAGAAATCGCATCGGAATGAAATAAAAAAGGCAAACTGCCGCGTAAGTACAAGTACAGAGACTCTTCTTACAGTC
The DNA here is from genome assembly GCF_023864345.2 of Schistocerca serialis cubense. Taxonomy (NCBI): domain Eukaryota; kingdom Metazoa; phylum Arthropoda; class Insecta; order Orthoptera; family Acrididae; genus Schistocerca; species Schistocerca serialis. The sequence continues at coordinate 1,066,068,226 of NC_064640.1, forward strand.
GGTGCTTTCAGCATTCCCTGTGAGACCAGTATTAGTTTCCGATACACCTCAGCAGGTTCAATGTATTCCTAGCACCTTCACATTGACGATGAAACACAGGAATCGCATCGGAATTCAATACTAAAGGCGCAATGCCGCCTTAAGTACAAGAATAGAGACTCTTCTTACAGTCGGTGCTTTGAGCATTCCCTGTGAGACCAGAATTAGTTTCCGATACACCACTACAGGTTCAATGTATTCCTTGGACATTGACATTGACGATGAATCACAGAAATCGCATCGGAATGAAATACAAAAGGCAACCTGCCGCGTAAGTACAAGAATAGAGACTCTTCTTACAGTCGGTGCTTTCAGCATTCCCTGTGAGACCAGTATTAGTTTCCGATACACCTCAGCAGGCTCAATGTATTCCTAGGACCTTCACATTGACGATGAAACACAGAAATCGCATCGGAATTAAATACAAAAGGCGCAATGCCGCTTTAAGTACAAGAATAGAGACTTTTCTTACAGTCGTTGCCTTGAGCATTCCCTGTGGGACCAGTATTAGTTTCCGATACACCACTCCAGGTTCAATGTAATCCTTGGACATTCACATTGACGATGAAACACAGAAATCGCATCGGAATGAAATACAAAAGGCGAACTGCTGCGTAAGTACAAGAATAGGGACTCTTCTTACAGTCAGTGCTTTCAGCATTCCCTGTGAGACCAGTATTAGTTTCCGATACACCTCAGCAGGTTCAATGTATTCCTTGGACCTTCACATTGACGATGAAACACAGAAATCGCATCGGAATTAAATACAAAAGGCGCAATGCCGCCTTAAGTACAAGAACAGAGACTCTTCTCACAGGCGGTGCTTTGAGCATTCCCTGTGAGACCAGTATTAGTTTCCGATACACCACTGCAAGTTCAATGTATTCCTTGGACCTTCACATTGACGATGAAACACAGAAATCGCATCGGAATTAAATACAAAAGGCACAATGCCGCGTAAGTACAAGTACAGAGACTCTTCTTACAGTCGGTGCTTTCAGCATTCCCTGTGAGACCAGTATTAGTTTCCGATACACCTCAGCAGGTTCAATGTATTCCTAGGACCTTCACATTGACGATGAAAGACAGAAATCGCATCGGAATGAAATAAAAAAGGTACAATGTCGCCTTAAGTACAAGAATAGAGACTCTTCTTACAGTCGGTGCTTTGAAAATTCCCTTTGAGACCAGTATTAGTTTCCGATACACCACTGCAGGTTCAATGTATTCCTTGGACCTTCACATTGACGATGAAACACAGAAATCGCATCGGAATGAAATAAAAAAGGCAAACTGCCGCGTAAGTACAAGTACAGAGACTCTTCTTACAGTCGGTGCTTTCAGCATTCCCTGTGAGACCAGTATTAGTTTCCGATACACCTCAGCAAGTTCAATGTATTCCTAGCACCTTCACATTGACGATGAAACACAGTAATCGCATCGGAATTCAATACAAAAGGCGCAACGCCGCCTTAAGTACAATTATAGAGACTCTTCTTACAGTCGGTGCTTTGAGCATTCCCTGTGAGACCAGAATTAGTTTCCGATACACCACTACAGGTTCAATGTATTCCTTGGACATTGGCATTGACGATGAAACACAGAAATCGCATCGAAATGAAATACAAAAGGCAAACTGCCTCGTAAGTACGAGAATAGAGACTCTTCTTACAGTCGGTGCGTTCAGCATTCGCTGTGAGACCAGTATTAGTTTCCGATACACCTCAGCAGGTTCAATGTATTCCTAGGACCTTCACATTGACGATGAAACACAGATATCGCATCGGAATTAAATACAAAAGGCGCAATGCCGCTTTAAGTACAAGAAAAGAGACTCTTCTTACAGTCGGTGCTTTGAGCATTCCCTGTGAGACCAGAATTAGTTTCCGATACACCACTACAGGTTCAATGTATTCCTTGGAGATTCACATTGACGATGAAACACAGAAATCGCATCGGAATGAAATACAAAAGGCAAACTGCCACGTAAGTACAAGAATAGAGACTCTTCTTACAGTCGGTGCTTTCAGCAATCCCTGTTAGACCAGTATTAGTTTCCGATACACCTCAGCAGGTTCAATGTATTCCTAGGACCTTCACATTGACGATGAAAGACAGAAATCGCATCGGAATTAAATACAAAAGGGACAATGTCGCCTTAAGTACAAGAATAGAGACTCTACTTACACTCGGTGCTTTGAGCATTCCCCGTGAGACCAGTATTAGTTTCCGATACACCACTGCAGGTTCAATGGATTCCTTGGACCTTCACATTGACGATGAAACACAGAAATCGCATCGGAATGAAATACAAAAGGTAAACGGCATTGTGCCTTTTGTATTTAATTCCGATGTGATTTCTGTGTTTCATCGTCAATGTGAATGTCCAAGGATTACATTGAACCTGGAGTGGTGTATCGGAAGCTAATTCTGGTCTCACAGGGAATGCTCAAAGCACCGACTGTAAGAAGAGTCTCTATTCTTGTACTTAAGGCGGCATTGCGACTTTTGTATTTAATTCCGATGCGATTCCTGTGTTTCATCGTCAATGTGAAGGTCCTAGGAATACATTGAACCTGCTGAGGTGTATCGGAAACTAATACTGGTCCCACAGGGAATGCTGAAAGCACCTACTGTAAGAAGAGTCTCTATTCTTGTACTTACGCGACTTGTTTGCCTTTTGTATTTCATTCCGATGCGATTTCTGTGTTTCATCGTCAATGTGAAGGTCCAAGGAATCCATTGAACCTGCAGTGGTGTATCGGAAACTAATACTGGTCTCACAGGGAATGCTCAAAGCACCGAGTGTAAGTAGAGTCTCTATTCTTGTACTTATGGCGACATGAAGTACATGAAGGCGCATGAAGTACAAGAATAGAGACGCTTCTTACAGTCGGTGATTTGAGCATTCCCTGTGAGACCAGAATTAGTTTCCGATACACCACTCCAGGTTCAATGTATTCCTTGGACCTTCACATTGACGATGAAACACAGAAATCGCATCGGAATGAAATACAAAAGGCAAACTGAAGCGTAAGTACAAGAATAGAGACCCTTCTTACAGGCGGTGCTTTCAGCATTCCCTGTGAGACCAGTATTATTTTCTGATTCACCTCAGCAGGTTCAATGTATTCCTAGGACCTTCACATTGACGATGAAACACAGTAATCGCATCGGAATTAATTAAAAAAGGCGCAATGCCGCCTTAAGTACAAGAAAAAGAGACTCTTCTTGCAGTCTGAACTTTGAGCATTCCCTGTGAGACCAGAATTAGTTTCCGATACACCACTACAGGTTCAATGTATTCCTTGGACATTGACATTGACGATGAAACACAGAAATCGCATCGGGATGAAATACAAAAGGCAAACTGCCGCGTAAGTACAAGAATAGGGAGTCTTCTTACAGTCGGTGCTTTCAGCATTCCCTGTGAGACCAGTATTAGTTTCCGATACACCTCAGCAAGTTCAATGTATTCCTAGGACCTTCACATTGACGTGGAAACACAGAAATCGCATCGGAATTAAATACAAAAGGCACAATGCCGTCTTTAGTACCAGAATGGAGACTCTTCTTACAGTCGGTGCTTTCAGCATACCCTGTGAGAGCAGTATTAGTTTCCGAAACACCTCAGCAGGTTCAATGTATTCCTAGGACCTTCACATTGACGATGAAACACAGAGATCGCATTGAAACCAAATACAAAAGGCAAGCTGCGGCGTAAGTACAAGAATAGAGACTCTTTTTACAGTCGGTGCTTTCGACAATTCCTGTGAGACCAGTATTAGTTTCCGATACACCTCAGCAGGTTCAATGTATTCCTAGGACCTTCACATTGACGATGAAACACAGGAATCGCATCGGAATTAAATACAAAAGGCACAATTCCGCATGAAGTACAAGAATAGAGACTCTTCTTACAGTCGGTGCTTTGAGCATTACCTGTGAGACCAGAATTAGTTTCGGATACACCACTCCAGGTTTAATGTATTCCTTGGACCTTCACATTGACGATGAAACACAGAAATCGCATCGGAATGAAATACAAAAGCAAACTGCCGCGTAAGTACAAGAATAGAGACTCTTCTTACAGTCGGTGCTTTCAGCATTCCCTGTGAGACCTATATTAATTTCCGATACACCTCAGCAGGTTCAATGTATTCCTAGGACCTTCACATTGACGTTGAAACTCAGAAATCGCATCGGAATTAAATACAAATGGCACAATGTCGCCTTAAGAACATGAATAGAGACTCTTCTTACAGTCGGTGTTTTGAGCATTCCCTGTGAGACCAGTAGTAGTTTCTGATACACCACTGCAGGTTCAATGTATTCCTTGGACTTTCACATTGACGATGAAACACAGAAATCGCATCGGAATTAAATACAAAAGCCACAATGCCGTCTTAAGCACAAGAATAGAGACTCTTCCTACAGTCGGTGCTTTCAGCATTCCCTGTGAGACCAGTATTAGTTTCCGATACACCTCAGAAGGTTCAATGTATTCCTAGGACCTTCACATTGACGATGAAACACAGATATCGCATCGGAATTAAATACAAATGGCACAATGTCGCTTTAAGAACAAGAATAGAGACTCTTCTTACAATCGGTGCTTTGAGCATTCTCTGTGAGACCAGTATTAGTTTCCGATACACCACTGCAGGTTCAATGTATTCATAGGACCTTCACATTGACGATGAAACACAGAAATCGCATCGGAATTAAATACAAAAGGCACAATTCCGCATGAAGTACAAGAATAGAGACTCTTCTTACAGTCGGTGCTTTGAGCATTACCTGTGAGACCAGAATTAGTTTCCGATACACCACTCCAGGTTCAGTGTAATCCTTGGACATTCACATTGACGATGAAACACAGAAATCGCATCGGAATGAAATACAAAAGGCGAACTGCCGCGTAAGTACTAGAATAGAGACTCGTACAGTCAGTGCATTCAGCATTCCCTGTGAGACCAGTATTAGTTTCCGATACACCCTAGCAGGTTCAATGTATTCCTAGGACCTTCACATTGACGATGAAACACAGATATCGCATCGGAATTAAATACAAATGGCACAATGTCGCCTTATGAACAAGAATAGAGACTCTTCTTACAATCGGTGTTTTGAGCATTCTCTGTGAGACCAGTATTAGTTTCCGATACACCACTGGAGGTTCAATGTATTCATTGGACCTTCACATTGACGATGAAACACAGAAATCGCATCGGAATTAAATACAAAAGGCACAATTCCGCATGAAGTACAAGAATAGAGACTCTTCTTGCAGTCGGTGCTTTGAGCATTACCAGTGAGACCAGAATTAGTTTCGGATACACCACTCCAGGTTTAATGTATTCCTTGGACCTTCACATTGACGATGAAACACAGAAATCGCATCGGAATGAAATACAAAAGCAAACTGCCGCGTAAGTACAAGAATAGAGACTCTTCTTACAGTCGGTGCTTTCAGCATTCCCTGTGAGACCTATATTAATTTCCGATACACCTCAGCAGGTTCAATGTATTCCTAGGACCTTCACATTGACGTTGAAACTCAGAAATCGCATCGGAATTAAATACAAAAGGCACAATGTCGCCTTAAGTACAAGAATAGAGACTCTCCTTACAGTCGGTGCTTTGAGCATTCCCTGTGGGACCAGTATTAGTTTCCGATACAGCACTCCAGGTTCCATGTAATCCTTGGACATTCACATTGACGATGAAACACAGAAATCGCATCGGAATGAAATACAAAAGGCGAGCTGCTGCGTAAGTACAAGAAAAGAGACTCTTCTTACAGTAGGTGCTTTCAGCATTCCCTGTGGGACCAGAATTAGTTTCCGATACACCTCAGCAGGTTCAATGTATTCCTAGGACCTTCACATTGACGATGAAACACAGAAATCGCATCGGAATTAAATACAAAAGGCGCAATGACGTCTTAAGTACAAGAATAGAGACTCTTCTTACAGTCGGTGCTTTGAGCATTCCCTGTGAGACCAGAATTAGTTTCCGATACACCACTACAGATTCAATGTATTCCTTGGACATTCACATTGACGATGAAACACAGAAATCGCATCGGAATGAAATACAAATCGCAAACTGCCGCGTAAGTACAAGAATAGATACTCTTCTTACAGTCGGTGCTTTCAGCATTCCCTGTGAGACCAGTATTAGTTTCCGATACACCTCAGCAGGTTCAATGTATTCCTAGGACCTTCACATTGACGATGAAACACAGATATCGCATCGGAATTAAATACAAAAGGCACAATGCCGCCTTAAGTACAAGAATAGAGACTCTTCTTACGGTCGGTGCTTTGAGCATTCCCTGTGAGAACAGTATTAGTTTCCGATACATCTCAGCAAGTTCAATGTATTCCTAGGACCTTCACATTGACGATGAAACACAGAAATCGCATCGGAATTAAATACAAAAGGCACAATGTCGCCTTAAGTACAAGAATAGAGACTCTCCTTACGGTCGGTGCTTTGAGCATTCCCTGTGAGACCAGTATTAGTTTCCGATACACCACTGCAAGTTCAATGTATTCCTTGGTCCTTCACATTGACGATGAAACACAGAAATCGCATCGGAATTAAATACAAAAGCCACAATGCCGTCTTAAGCACAAGAATAGAGACTCTTCCTACAGTCGGTGCTTTCAGCATTCCCTGTGAGACCAGTATTAGTTTCCGATACACCTCAGAAGGTTCTATGTATTCCTAGGACCTTCACATTGACGATGAAACACAGATATCGCATCGGAATTAAATACAAATGGCACAATGTCGCCTTAAGAACAAGAATAGAGACTCTACTTACAATCGGTGCTTTGAGCATTCTCTGTGAGACCAGTATTAGGTTCCGATACACCACTGCAGGTTCAATGTATTCATTGGACCTTCACATTGACGATGAAACACAGAAATCGCATCGGAATTCAATACAAAAGGCACAATTCCGCATGAAGTACAAGAATAGAGACTCTTCTTACAGTCGGTGCTTTGAGCATTACCTGTGAAACCAGAATTAGTTTCCGATACACCACTCCAGGTTCAGTGTAATCCTTGGACATTCACATTGACGATGAAACACAGAAATCGCATCGGAATGAAATACAAAAGGCGAACTGCCGCGTAAGTACTAGAATAGAGACTCGTACAGTCAGTGCATTCAGCATTCCCTGTGAGACCAGTATTAGTTTCCGATACACCCTAGCAGGTTCAATGTATTCCTTGGACCTTCACATTGACGATGAAACACAGAAATCGCATCGGAATTAAATACAAAAGCCACAATGCTGTCTTAAGCACAAGAATAGAGACTCTTCCTACAGTCGGTGCTTTCAGCATTCCCTGTGAGACCAGTATTAGTTTCCGATACACCTCAGCAGGTTCAATGTATTCCTAGGACCTTCACATTGACGATGAAACACAGAACTCGCATCGGAATTAAATACAAATGGCACAATGTCGCCTTAAGAACAAGAATAGAGACTCTTCTTACAGTCGGTGTTTTGAGCATTCCCTGTGAGACCAGTAGTAGTTTCTGATACACCACTGCAGGTTCAATGTATTCCTTGGACTTTCACATTGACGATGAAACACAGGAATCGCATCGGAATTAAATACAAAAGGCACAATGCCGCATGAAGTACAAGAATAGAGACTATTCTTGCAGTCGGTGATTTGAGCATTCCCTGTGAGACCAGAATAAGTTTCCGATACACCACACCAGGTTCAATGTATTCTTTGGACCTTCACATTGACGATGAAACACAGAAATCGCATCGGAATGAAATACAAAAGGCAAACTGCCGCGTAAGTACAAGAATAGAGACTCTTCTTACAGTCCGTGCTTTCAGCATACCCTGTGAGACCAGTATTAGTTTCTGATACACCTGAGCAGGGTCAATGTATTCCTAGGACCTTCACATTGACCATGAAACACAGAAATCGCATCGGAATTAAATACAAAAGGCACAATGTCGCCTTAAGTACAAGAATAGAGACTCTTCTTACATTCGGTGCTTTGAGCATTCCCTGTGAGACCAGTATTAGTTTCCGATACACCACTGCAGGTTCAATGTATTCCTTGGACCTTCACATTGACGATGAAACACAGAAATCGCATCGGAATGAAATAAAAAAGGCAAACTGCCGCGTAAGTACAAGTACAGAGACTCTTCTTACAGTCGGTGCTTTCAGCATTCCCTGTGAGACCAGTATTAGTTTCCGATTCACCTCAGCAGGTTCATTGTATTCCTAGCACCTTCACATTGACGATGAAACACAGGAATCGCATCGGAATTCAATACTAAAGGCGCAATGCCGCCTTAAGTACAAGAATAGAGACTCTTCTTACAGTCGGTGCTTTGAGCATTCCCTGTGAGACCAGAATTAGTTTCCGATACACCACTACAGGTTCAATGTATTCCTTGGACATTGACATTGACGATGAATCACAGAAATCGCATCGGAATGAAATACAAAAGGCAAACTGCCGCGTAAGTACAAGAATAGAGACTCTTCTTACAGTTGGTGCTTTCAGCATTCCCTGTGAGACCAGTATTAGTTTCCGATACACCTCAGCAGGCTCAATGTATTCCTAGGACCTTCACATTGACGATGAAACACAGAAATCGCATCGGAATTAAATACAAAAGGCGCAATGCCGCTTTAAGTACAAGAATAGAGACTTTTCTTACAGGCGTTGCCTTGAGCATTCCCTGTGGGACCAGTATTAGTTTCCGATACACCACTCCATGTTCAATGTAATCCTTGAACATTCACATTGACGATGAAACACAGAAATCGCATCGGAATGAAATACAAAAGGCGAACTGCTGCGTAAGTACAAGAATAGAGACTCTTCTTACAGTCAGTGCTTTCAGCATTCCCTGTGAGACCAGTATTAGTTTCCGATACACCTCAGCAGGTTCAATGTATTCCTTGGACCTTCACATTGACGATGAAACACAGAAATCGCATCGGAATTAAATACAAAAGGCGCAATGCCGCCTTAAGTACAAGAACAGAGACTCTTCTCACAGGCGGTGCTTTGAGCATTCCCTGTGAGACCAGTATTAGTTTCCGATACACCACTGCAAGTTCAATGTATTCCTTGGACCTTCACATTGACGATGAAACACAGAAATCGCATCGGAATTAAATACAAAAGGCACAATGCCGTCTTAAGTACAAGAATAGAGACTCTTCCTTCATTCGGTGCTTTCAGCATTCCCTGTGAGACCAGTATTACTTTCCGATACACCTCAGCAGGTTCAATGTATTCCTAGGACCTTCACATTGACGATGAAACACAGAAAACCCATCGGAATTAAATACAAAAGGCACAATGTCGCCTTAAGTACAAGAATAGAGACTCTTCTTACAGTCGGTGCTTTGAGCATTCCCTGTGAGACCAGTATTAGTTTCCGATACACCACTGCAGGTTCAATGTATTCCTTGGACCTTCACATTGACGATGAAACACAGAAATCGCATCGGAATGAAATAAAAAAGGCAAACGGCCGCGTAAGTACAAGTACAGAGACTCTTCTTACAGTCGGTGCTTTCAGCATTCCCTGTGAGACCAGTATTAGTTTCCGATACACCTCAGCAAGTTCAATGTATTCCTAGCACCTTCACATTGACGATGAAACACAGTAATCGCATCGGAATTCAATACAAAAGGCGCAACGCCGCCTTAAGTACAATTATAGAGACTCTTCTTACAGTCGGTGCTTTGAGCATTCCCTGTGAGACCAGAATTAGTTTCCGATACACCACTACAGGTTCAATGTATTCCTTGGACATTGGCATTGACGATGAAACACAGAAATCGCATCGAAATGAAATACAAAAGGCAAACTGCCTCGTAAGTACGAGAATAGAGACTCTTCTTACAGTCGGTGCGTTCAGCATTCGCTGTGAGACCAGTATTAGTTTCCGATACACCTCAGCAGGTTCAATGTATTCCTAGCACCTTCACATTGACGATAAAACACAGAAATCGCATCGGAATTAAATACAAAAGGCACAATGTCGCCTTAAGTACAAGAATAGAGACTCTTCTTACAGTCGGTGCTTTGAGCATTCCAGGTGAGACCAGTATTAGTTTCCGATACACCACTGCAGGTTCAATGTATTCCTTGGACCTTCACATTGACGATGAAACACAGAAATCGCATCGCAATTAAATACAAAAGGCACAATGCCGCATTAAGTACAAGAATAGAGACTCTTCTTACAGTCGGTGCTTTGAGCATTCCCTGTGAGACCAGAATTAGTTTCCGATACACCACTCCAGGTTCAATGTATTCCTTGGACCTTCACATTGTCAATGAAACACAGAAATCGCATCGGAATGAAATACAAAAGGCAAACTGCCGCGTAAGTACAAGAGTAGAGACTCTTCTTACAGTCGGTGCTTTCAGCATTCCCTGTGAGACCGGTATTAGATTCCGATACACCTCAGCAGGTTCAATGTATTCCTAGGACCTTCACATTGACGATGAAACACGGAAATCGCACCGGGATTTAATACAAATGGCACAATGTCGCCTTAAGTACAAGAATAGAGACTCTTCTAACACTCGGTGCTTTGGGCATTCCCTGTGAGACCAGTATTAGTTTCCGATACACCACTGCAGGTTCAATGTATTCCTTGGACATTGGCATTGACGATGAAACACAGAAATCGCATCGAAATGAAATACCAAAGGCAAACTGCCTCGTAAGTACGAGAATAGAGACTCTTCTTACAGTCGGTGCGTTCAGCATTCGCTGTGAGACCAGTATTAGTTTCCGATACACCTCAGCGGGTTCAATGTATTCCTAGGACCTTCACATTGACGATGAAACACAGAAATCGCATCGGAATTATATACAAAAGGGGTAATGCCGCTTTAAGTACAAGAAAAGAGACTCTTCTTACAGTCGGTGCTTTGAGCATTCCCTGTGAGACCAGAATTAGTTTCCGATACACCACTACAGGTTCAATGTATTCCTTGGAGATTCACATTGACGATGAAACACAGAAATCGCATCGGAATGAAATACAAAAGGCAAACTGCCACGTAAGTACAAGAATAGAGACTCTTCTTACAGTCGGTGCTTTCAGCAATCCCTGTTAGACCAGTATTAGTTTCCGATACACCTCAGCAGGTTCAATGTATTCCTAGGACCTTCACATTGACGATGAAACACAGAAATCGCATCGGAATTAATTACAAAAGGGACAATGTCGCCTTAAGTACAAGAATAGAGACTCTACTTACACTCGGTGCTTTGAGCATTCCCTGTGAGACCAGTATTAGTTTCCGATACACCACTGCAGGTTCAATGGATTCCTTGGACCTTCACATTGACGATGAAATACAGAAATCGCATCGGAATGAAATACAAAAGGTAAACGGCATTGTGCCTTTTGTATTTAATTCCGATGTGATTTCTGTGTTTCATCGTCAATGTGAAGGTCCAAGGAATACATTGAACCTGCAGTGGTGTATCGGAAACTAATACTGGTCTCACAGGGAATGCTTAAAACATCGACTGTAAGAAGAGTCTCTATTCTTGTTCTTAAGGCGACATTGTGCCATTTGTATTTAATTCCGATGCGATTTCTGTGTTTCATCGTCAATGTGAAGGTCCTAGGAATACATTGAACTTGCTGAGGTGTATCGGAAACTAATACTGGTCTCACAGGGAATGCTGAAATCACCGACTGTTGGAAGCGTCTCTATTCTTGTACTTAAGACGGCATTGTGCCTTTTGTTGTTAATTCCGATGCGATTTCTGTGTTTCATCGTCAATGTCAAGGTCCAAGGAATACATTGAACTTGCAGTGGTGTTCGGAAACTAATACTGGTCTCACAGGGAATGCTCAAAGCACCGACTGTAGGAAGAGTCTCTATTCTTGTACTTACGCGGCAGTTCGCCTTTTGTATTTCATTCCGATGCGATTTCTGTGTTTCATCGTCAATGTGAATGTCCAAGGATTACATTGAACCTGGAGTGGTGTATCGGAAACTAATTCTGGTCTCACAGGGAATGCACAAAGCACCGACTGTAAGAAGAGTCTCTATTCTTGTACTTAAGGCGGCATTGCGACTTTTGTATTTAATTCCGATGCGATTCCTGTGTTTCATCGTCAATGTGAAGGTCCTAGGAATACATTGAACCTGCATGGTGTATCGGAAACTAATACTGGTCCCACAGGGAATGCTGAAAGCACCTACTGTAAGAAGAGTCTCTATTCTTGTACTTACGCGACATGTTTGCCTTTTGTATTTCATTCCGATGCGATTTCTGTGTTTCATCGTCAATGTGAAGGTCCAAGGAATCCATTGAACCTGCAGTGGTGTATCGGAAACTAATACTGGTCTCACAGGGAATGCTCAAAGCACCGAGTGTAAGTAGAGTCTCTATTCTTGTACTTATGGCGACATGAAGTACATGAAGGCGCATGAAGTACAAGAATAGAGACGCTTCCTACAGTCGGTGATTTGAGCATTCCCTGTGAGACCAGAATTAGTTTCCGATACACCACTCCAGGTTCAATGTATTCCTTGGACCTTCACATTGACGATGAAACACAGAAATCGCATCGGAATGAAATACAAAAGGCAAACTGCCGCGTAAGTACAAGAATAGAGACTCTTCTTACAGGCGGTGCTTTCAGCATTCCCTGTGAGACCAGTATTATTTTCTGATACACCTCAGCAGGTTCAATGTATTCCTAGGACCTTCACATTGACGATGAAACACAGTAATCGCATCGGAATTAATTAAAAAAGGCGCAATGCCGCCTTAAGTACAAGAAAAAGAGACTCTTCTTGCAGTCTGAGCTTTGAGCATTCCCTGTGAGACCAGAATTAGTTTCCGATACAACACTACAGGTTCAATGTATTCCTTGGACATTGACATTGACGATGAAACACAGAAATCGCATCGGGATGAAATACAAAAGGCAAACTGCCGCGTAAGTACAAGAATAGGGAGTCTTCTTACAGTCGGTGCTTTCAGCATTCCCTGTGAGACCAGTATTAGTTTCCGATACACCTCAGCAAGTTCAATGTATTCCTAGGACCTTCACATTGACGTGGAAACACAGAAATCGCATCGGAATTAAATACAAAAGGCACAATGCCGTCTTTAGTACCAGAATGGAGACTCTTCTTACAGTCGGTGCTTTCAGCATACCCTGTGAGAGCAGTATTAGTTTCCGAAACACCTCAGCAGGTTCAATGTATTCCTAGGACCTTCACATTGACGATGAAACACAGAGATCGCTTTGAAACCAAATACAAAAGGCAAGCTGCGGCGTAAGTACAAGAATAGAGACTCTTTTTACAGTCGGTGCTTTCGACATTTCCTGTGAGACCAGTATTAGTTTCCGATACACCTCAGCAGGTTCAATGTATTCCTAGGACCTTCACATTGACGTTGAAACACAGAAATCGCATCGGAATTAAACACTAAAGGCACAATGTCGCCTTAAGTACAAGAAAAGAGACTCTTCTTACAGTCGGTGCTTTGAGCATTCCCTGTGAGACCAGTATTAGTTTCCGATACACCACTGCCGGTTCAATGAAATCCTAGGACCTTCACATTGACGATGAAACACAGAAATCTCATCGGAATTAAATACAAAGGCACAATGTTGCCTTAAGTACAAGAATGGAGACTCTTCCTACAGTCGGTGCTTTCAGCATTCCCTGTGATACCAGTATTAGTTTCCGATACACCTCAGCAGGTTCAATGTATTCCTAGCACCTTCACATTGACGATAAAACACAGAAATCGCATCGGAATTAAATACAAAAGGCACAATGTCGCCTTAAGTACAAGAATAGAGACTCTTCTTACAGTCGGTGCTTTGAGCATTCCAGGTGAGACCAGTATTAGTTTCCGATACACCACTGCAGGTTCAATGTATTCCTTGGACCTTGACATTGACGATGAAACACAGAAATCGCATCGCAATTAAATCCAAAAGGCACAATGCCGCATTAAGTACAAGAATAGAGACTCTTCTTACAGTCGGTGCTTTGAGCATTCCCTGTGAGACCAGAATTAGTTTCCGATACACCACTCCAGGTTCAATGTATTCCTTGGACCTTCACATTGTCAATGAAACACAGAAATCGCATCGGAATGAAATACAAAAGGCAAACTGCCGCGTAAGTACAAGAGTAGAGACTCTTCTTACAGTCGGTGCTTTCAGCATTCCCTGTGAGACCGGTATTAGATTCCGATACACCTCAGCAGGTTCAATGTATTCCTAGGACCTTCACATTGACGATGAAACACGGAAATCGCATCGGGATTTAATACAAATGGCACAATGTCGCCTTAAGTACAAGAATAGAGACTCTTCTAACACTCGGTGCTTTGGGCATTCCCTGTGAGACCAGTATTAGTTTCCGATACACCACTGCAGGTTCAATGTATTCCTTGGACATTGGCATTGACGATGAAACACAGAAATCGCATCGAAATGAAATACCAAAGGCAAACTGCCTCGTAAGTACGAGAATAGAGACTCTTCTTACAGTCGGTGCGTTCAGCATTCGCTGTGAGACCAGTATTAGTTTCCGATACACCTCAGCAGGTTCAATGTATTCCTAGGACCTTCACATTGACGATGAAACACAGAAATCGCATCGGAATTAAATACAAAAGGCGTAATGCCGCTTTAAGTACAAGAAAAGAGACTCTTCTTACAGTCGGTGCTTTGAGCATTCCCTGTGAGACCAGAATTAGTTTCCGATACACCACTACAGGTTCAATGTATTCCTTGGAGATTCACATTGACGATGAAACACAGAAATCGCATCGGAATGAAATACAAAAGGCAAACTGCCACGTAAGTACAAGAATAGAGACTCTTCTTACAGTCGGTGCTTTCAGCAATCCCTGTTAGACCAGTATTAGTTTCCGATACACCTCAGCAGGTGCAATGTATTCCTAGGACCTTCACATTGACGATGAAACACAGAAATCGCATCGGAATTAAATACAAAAGGCACAATGTCGCCTTAAGTACAAGAATAGAGACTCTACTTACACTCGGTGCTTTGAGCATTCCCTGTGAGACCAGTATTAGTTTCCGATACACCACTGCAGGTTCAATGGATTCCTTGGACCTTCACATTGACGATGAAACACAGAAATCGCATCGGAATGAAATACAAAAGGTAAACGGCATTGTGCCTTTTGTATTTAATTCCGATGTGATTTCTGTGTTTCATCGTCAATGTGAAGGTCCAAGGAATACATTGAACCTGCAGTGGTGTATCGAAAACTAATACTGGTCTCACAGGGAATGCTTAAATTACCGACTGTAAGAAGAGTCTCTATTCTTGTTCTTAAGGCGACATTGTGCCATTTGTATTTAATTCCGATGCGATTTCTGTGTTTCATCGTCAATGTGAAGGTCCTAGGAATACATTGAACCTGCTGAGGTGTATCGGAAACTAATACTGGTCTCACAGTGAATGCTGAAATCACCGACTGTAGGAAGAGTCTCTATTCTTGTACTTAAGACGGCATTGTGCCTTTTGTATTTAATTCCGATGCGATTTCTGTGTTTCATCGTCAATGTCAAGGTCCAAGGAATACATTGAACTTGCAGTGGTGTATCGGAAACTAATACTGGTCTCACAGGGAATGCTCAATGCACCGACTGTAGGAAGAGTCCCTATTCTTGTACTTAAGGCGGCATTGCGCCTTTTGTATTTAATTCCGATGCGATTTCTGTGTTTCATCATCAATGTGAAGGTCCAAGGAATACATTGACCCTGCTGAGGTGTATCGGAAACTAACACTGGTCTCACAGGGAATGCTGAAAGCACTGACTGTATTTTTGTACTTACGCGGCAGTTCGCCTTTTGTATTTCATTCCGATGCGATTTCTGTGTTTCATCGTCAATGTGAATGTCCAGGGATTACATTGAACGTGGAGTGGTGTATCGGAAACTAATTCTGGTCTCACAGGGAATGCTCAAAGCACTGACTGTAAGAAGAGTCTCTATTCTTGTACTTAAGGCGGCATTGCGACTTTTGTATTTAATTCCGATGCGATTTCTGTGTTTCATCGTCAATGTGAAGGTCCTAGGAATACATTGAACCTGCTGAGGTGTATCGGAAACTAATACTGGTCCCACAGGGAATGCTGAAAGCACCTACTGTAAGAAGAGTCTCTATTCTTGTACTTACGCGACATGTTTGCCTTATGTATTTCATTCCGATGCGATTTCTGTGTTTCATCGTCAATGTGAAGGTCCAAGGAATCCATTGAACCTGCAGTGGTGTATCGGAAACTAATACAGGTCTCACAGGGAATGCTCAAAGTACCGAGTGTAAGTAGAGTCTCTATTCTTGTACTTATGGCGACATGAAGTACATGAAGGCGCATGAAGTACAAGAATAGAGACGCTTCTTACAGTCGGTGATTTGAGCATTCCCTGTGAGACCAGAATTAGTTTCCGATACACCACTCCAGGTTCAATGTATTCCTTGGACCTTCACATTGACGATGAAACACAGAAATCGCATCGGAATGAAATACAAAAGGCAAACTGCCGAGTAAGTACAAGAATAGAGACTCTTCTTACAGGCGGTGCTTTCAGCATTCCCTGTGAGACCAGTATTATTTTCTGATACACCTCAGCAGGGTCAATGAATTCCTAGGACCTTCACATTGACGATGAAACAGAGAAATCGCATCGGAATTAAATACAAAGGGCACAATGTCGCCTTAAGTACAAGAATAGAGACTCTTCTTACGGTCGGTGCTTTGAGCATTCCCTGTGAGACCAGAATTAGTTTCCGATACACCACTCCAGGTTCAATGTATTCCTTGGACATTGACATTGACGATGAAACACAGAAATCGCATCGGGATGAAATACAAAAGGCAAACTGCCGCGTAAGTACAAAAATAGGGAGTCTTCTTACAGTCGGTGCTTTCAGCATTCCCTGTGAGACCAGTATTAGTTTCCGATACACCTCAGGAAGTTCAATGTATTCCTAGGACCTTCACATTGACGTGGAAACACAGAAATCGCATCGGAATTAAATACAAAAGGCACAATGCCGACTTTAGTACCAGAATGGAGACTCTTCTTACAGTCGGTGCTTTCAGCATACCCTGTGAGAGCAGTATTAGTTTCCGAAACACCTCAGCAGGTTCAATGTATTCCAAGGACCTTCACATTGACGATGAATGACAGAGATCGCATTGAAACCAAATACAAAAGGCAAGCTGCGGCGTAAGTACAAGAATAGAGACTCTTTTTACAGTCGGTGCTTTCGACATTTCCTGTGAGACCAGTATTAGATTCCGATACACCTCAGCAGGTTCAATGTATTCCTAGGACCTTCACATTGACGTTGAAACACAGAAATCGCATCGGAATTAAACACTAAAGGCACAATGTCGCCTTAAGTACAAGAAAAGAGACTCTTCTTACAGTCGGTGCTTTGAGCATTCCCTAGAGACCAGTATTAGTTTCCGATACACCACTGCAGGTTCAATGTATTCCTAGCACCTTCACATTGACGATGAAACACAGAAATCGCATCGCAATTAAATACAAAAGGCACAATGCCGCATTAAGTACAAGAATAGAGACTCTTCTTACAGTCGGTGCTTTGAGCATTCCCTGTGAGACCAGAATTAGTTTCCGATACACCACTCCAGGTTCAATGTATTCCTTGGACCTTCACATTGTCAATGAAACACAGAAATCGCATCGGAATGAAATACAAAAGGCAAACTGCCGCGTAAGTACAAGAGTAGAGACTCTTCTTACAGTCGGTGCTTTCAGCATTCCCTGTGAGACCGGTATTAGATTCCGATACACCTCAGCAGGTTCAATGTATTCCTAGGACCTTCACATTGACGATGAAACACGGAAATCGCATCGGGATTTAATACAAATGGCACAATGTCGCCTTAAGTACAAGAATAGAGACTCTTCTTACACTCGGTGCTTTGGGCATTCCCTGTGAGACCAGTATTAGTTTCCGATACACCACTGCAGGTTCAATGTATTCCTTGTACCTTCACATTGACGATGAAACACAGAAATCGAATCGGAAAGAAATACAAAATGCAAAGTGCCGCGTAAGTACAAGCATAGAGACTCATCTTACAGTCGGTGCTTTCAGCATTCCCTGTCAGACCAGTATTAGTTTCCGATTCACCACTGCAGGTTCAATGTAATCCTAGGACCTTCACATTGACGATGAAACACAGAAATCGCATCGGAATTAAATACAAAAGGCACAATGTTGCCTTAAGTACAAGAATAGAGACTCTTCTTACAGTCGGTGCTTCGAGCATTCCCTGTGAGACCAGTATTAGTTTCCGATACACCACTCCAGGTTCAATGTATTCCTTGGACATTCACATTGACGATGAAACACAGAAATCGCATCGGAATGAAATGCAAAAGGCAAACTGCCGCGTAAGTACAAGAAAAGAGACCCTTCTTACAGTCGGTGCTTTCAGCATTCCCTGTGAGACCAATATTAGTTTCCGATACACCTCAGCAGGTTCAATGTATTCCTAGGACCTTCACATTGACGATGAAACACGGAAATCGCATCGGAATTTAATACAAAAGGCACAATGTCGCCTTAAGTACAAGATTAGAGACTCTTCGTACACTCGGTGCTTTGAGCATTTCCTGTGAGACCAGTATTAGTTTACGATACACCACTGCTGGTTCAATGTATTCCTTGTACCTTCACATTGACGATGAAACACAGAAATCGCATCGGAATGAAATACAAAAGGCAAAATGCCGCATAAGTACAAGAATAGAGACTCTTCTTACAGTCGGTGCTTTCAGCATTCCCTGTGAGACCAGTGTTAGTTTCCGATACACCTCAGCAGGTTCAATGTATTCCTAGGACATTCACATTGACGATGAAACACAGAAATCGCATCGGAAAAAAATACAAAAGGCGCAATGCCGCCTTAAGTACAAAAATAGAAACTCTTCTTACAGTCGGTGAATTGAGCATTCCCTGTGAGACCAGAATTAGTTTCCGATAAACCACTCCAGGTTCAATGTATTCCTTGGACATTTACATTGACGATGAAACACAGAAATCGCTTCGGAAAGAAATACAAATGGCAAACTGCCGCGTAAGTACAAGAATAGAGACTCTTCTTACAGTCGGTGATTTCAGCATTTCCTGTGAGACCAGTATTAGTTTCCGATACACCACAGGAGGTTCAATGTAATCCTAGGACCTTCACATTGACGATGAAACACAGAAATCGCATCGGATTTAAATACAAAAGGCGCAATGTCGCCTTAAGTACAAGAATAGAGACTCTTCTTACACTCGGTGTTTTGAGCATTCCCTGTGAGACCGGTATTAGTTTCCGATACACCACTCCAGGTTCAATGTATTCCTTGGACATTCACATTGACGGTGAAACACAGAAATCGCATCGGAATGAAATGCATAAGGCAAACTGCCGCGTAAGTACAAGAATAGATACTCTGCTTACAGTCGGTGTTTTCAGCATTCCCTGTCAGACCAGTATTACTTTCCGATACACCTCTGCAGGCTCAATGTATTCCTAGGACCTTCACATTGACGATGCAACTCAGAAATCGCATCGGAATTAAATACAAAAGGCACAATGCCGTCTTAAGTACAAGAATAGAGACTCTTCTTACAGTCGGTGCTTTCAGCATTCCCTGTGTGACCAGTATTAGTTTCCGATACAGCACTGCAGGTTCAATGTATTCCTTGGACCTTAACATTGACGATGAAACACAGAAAACGCATCGGAATTAAGTACAAAAGGCACAATGCCGCATTAATTACAAGAATACAGACTCTTCTTACAGTCGGTGCTTTCAGTATTCCCTGTGAGACCAGTATTAGTTTCCGATACACCTCAGCAGGTTGAATGTATTCCTAGGACCTTCACATTGACGATGAAACACAGAAATCGCATTGGAATTAAATACAAAAGGCGCAATGCCGCCTTAAGTACAAGAATAGAGACTCTTCTTACAGTCGGTGCTTTGAGTATTCCCTGTGACACCAGAATTAGTTTCCGATACACCACTCCAGGTTCAATGTATTCCTTGGACATTCACATTGACGATGAAACACAGAAATCGCATCGGAATTAAATACAAAAGGCACAATGTCGCCTTAAGTACAAGAATAGAGAATCTTCTTACAGTCGGTTCTTTGATCATTCTCTGTGAGACCAGTATTAGTTTCCGATACACCACTCTAGGTTCAATGTATTACTTGGACATTCACATTGACGATGAAACACAGAGATCGCATCGGAATGAAATACAAAAGGCAAACTGCCGCGTAAGTACAAGAATAGAGACTCTTCTTACAGTCTGTGCTTTCTGCATTCCCTGTGAGACCAGTATTAGTTTCCGATACACCTCAGCAGGTTCAATGTATTCCTAGGACCTTCACATTGACAATGAAACACAGAAATCGCATCGGAAATAAATACAAAAGGCACAATGTCGCCTTATGTACAAGGATAGAGACTCTTCTTACACTCGGTGCTTTGAGCATTTCCTGTGAGACCAGTATTAGTTTACGATACACCACTGCAGGTTCAATGTATTCCTTGTACCTTCACATTGACGATGAAACACAGAAATCGCATCGGAATGAAATACGAAAGGCAAAATGCCGCGTAAGTACAAGAATAGAAACTCTTCTTACAGTCGGTGCTTTCAGCATTCCCTGTGAGACCAGTGTTAGTTTCCGATACACCTCAGCAGGTTCAATGTATTCTTAGGACCTTCACATTGACGATGAAACACAGAAATCGCATCGGAATTAATTACAAAAGGCGCAATGCCGCCTTAAGTACAAGAATAGAAACTCTTCTTACAGTCGGTGAATTGAGCATTCCCTGTGAGACCAGAATTAGTTTGCGATAAACCACTCCAGGTTCAATGTATTCCTTGGACATTTACATTGACGATGAAACACAGAAATCGCATCGGAATGAAATACAAAATGCAAACTGCCGCGTAAGTACAAGAATAGAGACTCTTCTTACAGTCGGTGATTTCAGCGTTCCCTGTGAGACCAGTATTAGTTTCCGATACACCACTGGAGGTTCAATGTAATCCTAGGACCTTCACATTGACGATGAAACACAGAAATCGCATCGGGATTTAATACAAAAGGCACAATGTCGCCTTAAGTACAAGAATAGAGACTCTTCTTACACTCGGTGCTTTGAGCATTCCCTGTGAGACCCGTATTAGTTTCCGATACACCACTCCAGGTTCAATGTAATCCTTGGACAGTCACATTGACGATGAAACAAAGAAATCGCATCGGAAAGCAATGCATAAGGCAAACTGCCGCGTAAGTACAAGAATAGATACTCTTCTTACAGTCGGTGCTTTCAGCATTCCCTGTCAGACCAGTATTAGTTTCCGATACACCTCTGCAGGCTCATTGTATTCCTAGGACCTTCACGTTGACGATGCAAGACATAAATCGCATCGGAATTGAATACAAAAGGCACAATGCCGTCTTAAGTACAATAATATTGACTCTTCTTACAGTCGGTGCTTTCAGCATTCCCTGTGAGACCAGTATTAGTTTCCGATACACCACTGCAGGTTCAATGTATTCCTTGGACCTTAGCATTGACGATGAAACACAGAAATCGCATCGGAATTAAATACAAAAGTCACAATGCCGCGTTAAGTACAAGAATAGAGACTCTTCTTACAGTCGGTGCTTTCAGTATTCCCTGTGAGACCAGTATTAGTTTCCGATACTCCTCAGCAGGTTCAATGTATTCCTAGGACCTTCACATTGACGATGAAACACAGAAATCGCATTGGAATTAAATACAAAAGGCGCAATGCCGCCTTATGTACAAGAATAGAGACTCTTCTTACAGTCGGTGCTTTGAGCATTCCCTGTGAGACCAGAATTAGTTTCCGATACACCACTCCAGGTTCAATGTATTCCTTGGACATTCACATTGACGATGAAACACAGAAATCGCATCGGAATGAAATACAAAAGGCAAACTGCCGCGTAAGTACAAGAATAGAGACTCTTCCTTAAGTCGGTGCTTTCAGCATTCCCTGTGAGACCAGTATTAGTTTCCAATACACCTCAGCAGGTTCAATGTATTCCTAGGACCTTCACATTGACGTTGAAACACAGAAATCGCATCGGAATTAAACACAAAAGGCACAATGTCGCCTTAAGTACAAGAATAGAGACTCTTCTTACAGTCGGTTCTTTGATAATTCCCTGTGAGGCCAGTATTAGTTTCCGATACACCACTCCAGGTTCAATGTATTACTTGGACATTCACATTGACGATGAAACTCAGAAATCGCATCGGAATGAAATACAAAAGGCAAACTGCCGCGTAAGTACAAGAATAGAGACTCTTCTTACAGTCGGTGCTTTCTGCATTCCCTGTGAGACCAGTATTAGTTTCCGATACACCTCAGCAGGTTCATTGTATTCATAGGACCTTCACTTTGACAATGAAACACAGAAATCGCATCTGAAATAAATACAAAAGGCACAATGTCGCCTTAAGTACAAGGATAGAGTCTCTTCTTATAGTCGGTGCTTTGAGCATTCCCTGTGAGACCAGTATTAGTTTCCGATACACCACTCCAGGTTCAATGTATTCCTTGGACATTCACATTGACGATTAAACACAGAAATCGCATCGGAATGAAATACAAAAGGCAAACTGCCGCGAAAGTACAAGAATAGAGACTCTTCTTACAGTCGGTGCTTTGAGCATTCCCTGTGAGACCAGTATTAGTTTCCGATACACCTCAGCAGGTTCAATGTATTCCTAGGACCTTCAGATTGACGATGAAACACAGAAATCGTATCGGAATTAAATACAAAAGGTGCAATGCCGCCTTAAGTACAAGAATAGAGACTCTTCTTACAGTCGGTGCTTTGAGCATTCCCTGTGAGACCAGAATTAGTTTCCGATACACCACTACAGGTTCAATGTATTCCTTGGACATTCACATTGACGATGAAACACAGAAATCGCATCGGAATGAAATACAAAAGGCAAAATGCCGCGTAAGTACAAGAATAGAGACTCTTCTTACAGTCGGTGCTTTCAGCATTCCCTGTGAGACCAGTATTAGTTTCCGATACACCTCAGCAGGTTCAATGTATTCCTGGGACCTTCACATTGACGATGAAACACAAAATCGCATCGGAATTAAATACAACAGGCGCAATGCCGCCTTAAGTACAAGAATAGAGAATCCTCTTACAGTCGGTTCTTTGATCATTCCCTGTGAGACCAGTATTAGTTTCCGATACACCACTCCAGGTTCAATGTAATCCTAGGACCTTCACATTGACGAAGAAACACAGAAATCGCATCGGAATAAAATACAAAAGGCACAATGTCGCCTTAAGTACAAGAATAGAGACTCTTCTTACAGTCGGTGCTTTGAGCATTCACTGTGAGACCAGTATTAGTTTCCGATACACCACTGCAGGTTCAATGTATTCCTAGGACCTCCACATTGACGATGAAACACAGAAATCGCATCGGAATTAAATACAAAAGGCACAATGTCGCTTAAGTACAAGAATAGAGACTCTTCTTACAGTCGGTTCTTTCATCATTCCCTGTGAGACCATTATTAGTTTCCGATACACCACTCCAGGTTCAATGTATTCCATGGACACTCACATTGACGATGAAACACAGAAATCGCATCGGAATGAAATACAAGAGGCAAGCTGCCGCGTAAGTACAAGAATAGAGACTCTTCTTACAGTCGGTGCTTTCTGTATTCCGTGTGAGACCAGTATTGGTTTCCGATACACCTCAGCAGGTTCAATGTATTCCTAGGACCTTCACATTGACGATGAAACACAGTAATCGCATCGGAATTTAATACAAAAGGCGCAATGCTGCCTTAAGTACAAGAATAGAGACTCTTCTCACAGTGGGTGCTTTGAGCATTCCCTGTGAGACTAGAATTAGTTTCCGATACACCACTCCAGGTCCAATGTATTCCTTGGACATTCACATTGACGATGAAACACAGAAATCGCATCGGAATGAAATACAAAAGGCAAACTGCCGCGTAAGTACAAGAATAGAGACTCTTCTTAGAGTCGGTGCTATCAGCATTCCCTGTGAGACCAGTATTAGTTTCCGATACACCTCAGCAGGTTCAATGTATTCCTTGGACATTCACATTGACGATGAAACACAGAAATCGCATTGGAATGAAATACAAAAGGCAAAATGCCGCGTAAGTACAAGAATAGGGACTTTTCTTACAGTCGGTGCTTTCAGCATTCCCTGTGAGACCAGAATTAGTTTCCGATACACCACTACAGGTTCAATGTATTCCTTGGACATTCACATTGACGATGAAACACAGAAATCGCATCGGAATGAACTACAAAAGGCAAAATGCCGCGTAAGTACAAGAATAGAGACTCTTCTTACAGTCGGTGCTTTCAGCATTCCCTGTGAGACCAGTATTAGTTTCCGATACACCTCAGCAGGTTCAATGTATTCCTAGGACCTTCACATTGACGATGAAACACAGAAATCGCATCGGAATTAAATACAATAGGCGCAATGCCGCCTTAAGTACAAGAATAGAGACTCTTCTTACAGTCGGTGAATTGAGCATTCCCTGTGAGACCAGAATTAGTTTCCGATACACCACTCCAGGTTCAATGTATTCCTTGGACATTCACATTGACGATGAAACACAGAAATCGCATCGGAATGAAATACAAAAGGCAAACTGCCGCGTAAGTACAAGAATAGAGACTCTTCATACAGTCGGTGATTTCAGCATTCCCTGTGAGACCAGTTTTAGTTTCCGATACACCTCATCAGGTTCAATGTATTCCTAGGACCTTCACATTGACGATGAAACTAAGAAATCGCATCGGAATTAAATACAAAAGGCACAATGTCGCCTTAAGTACAAGAATAGAGACTCTTCTTACAGTCGGTTCTTTGAGCATTCCCTGTGAGACCAATGTTAGTTTCCGATACACCACTCCAGGTTCAATGTAATCCATGGACATTCACATTGACGATGAAACACAGAAATCGCATCGGAATGAAATACAAAAGGAGAACTGCCGCGTAAGTACAAGAATACAGACTCTTCTTACGGTCGGTGCTTTCAGCATTCCCTGTGTGACCAGTATTAGTTTCCGATACACCTCAGCAGGTTCAATGGATTCCTAGGACCTTCACATTGACGATGAAACACAGAAATCGCATCGGAATTAAATACAAAAGGCACAATGTCGCCTTAAGTACAAGAATAGGGACTCTTTATACAGTCGGTGCTTTGAGCATTCCCTGTGAGACCAGAATTAGTTTCCGATACACCACTCCAGGTTCAATCTATTCCTTGGACCTTCACATTGACGATGAAACACAGAAATCGCATCGGAATTAAATACAAAAGGCAAATCGCTGCGTAAGTACAAGAATAGAGACTCTTCTTACAGTCGGTGCTTTGAGCTTTCCCTGTGAGACCAGTATTAGTTTCCGATACACTTCAGCAGGTTCAATGTATTCCTTGGACATTCACATTGACGATGAAACACAGAAATCGCATCGGAATGAAATACAAAAGGCAAAATGCCGCGTAAGTACAAGAATAGAGACTCTTCTTACAGTCGGTGCTTTCAGCATTCCCTGTGAGACCAGTATTAGTTTCCGATACACCTCAGCAGGTTCAATGTATTCCTAGGACCTTCACATTGACGATGAAACACAGAAATCGCATCGGAATTAAATACAATAGGCGCAATGCCGCCTTAAGTACAAGAATAGAGACTCTTCTTACAGTCGGTGAATTGAGCATTCCCTGTGAGACCAGAATTAGTTTCCGATACACCACTCCAGGTTCAATGTATTCCTTGGACATTCACATTGACGATGAAACACAGAAATCGCATCGGAATGAAATACAAAAGGCAAACTGCCGCGTAAGTACAAGAATAGAGACTCTTCATATAGTCGATGATTTCCGCATTCCCTGTGAGACCAGTTTTAGTTTCCGATACACCTCATCAGGTTCAATGTATTCCTAGGACCTTCACATTGACGATGAAACTAAGAAATCGCATCGGAATTAAATACAAAAGGCACAATGTCGCCTTAAGTGCAAGAATAGAGACTCTTCTTACAGTCGGTTCTTTGAGCATTCCCTGTGAGACCAATGTTAGTTTCCGATACACCACTCCAGGTTCAATGTAATCCTTGGACATTCACATTGACGATGAAACACAGAAATCGCATCGGAATGAAATACAAAAGGAGAACTGCCGCGTAAGTACAAGAATACAGACTCTTCTTACGGTCGGTGCTTTCAGCATTCCCTGTGTGACCAGTATTAGTTTCCGATACACCTCAGCAGGTTCAATGGATTCCTAGGACCTCCACATTGACGATGAAACACAGAAATCGCATCGGAATTAAATACAAAAGGCACATTGTCGCCTTAAGTACAAGAATAGGGAATCTTTATACAGTCGGTGCTTTGAGCATTCCCTGTGAGACCAGAATTAGTTTCCGATACACCACTCCAGGTTCAATCTATTCCTTGGACCTTCACATTGACGATGAAACACAGAAATCGCATCGGAATTAAATACAAAAGGCAAATCGCTGCGTAAGTACAAGAATAGAGACTCTTCTTACAGTCGGTGTTTTGAGCATTCCCTGTGAGACCAGAATTAGTTTCCGATACACCACTACAGGTTCAATGTATTCCTTGGACATTCACATTGACGATGAAACACAGAAATCGCATCGGAATGAAATACAAAAGGCCCAATGTCGCCTTAAGTACAAGAATAGAGACTCTACTTACAATCGGTGCTTTGAGCATTCCCTGTGAGACCAGTATTAGTTTCCGATACACCACTGCTGGTTCAATGTAATCCTAGGACCTTCACATTGACGATGAAACACAGAAATCGCATTGGAATTAAATACAAAAGGCACAATGTCGCCTTAAGTACAAGAATAGAGACTCTTCTTACAGTCGGTTCTTTGATCATTCCCTGTGAGTCCAGTATTAGTTTCCGACACACCACTCCAGGTTCAATGTATTCCTTGGACATTCACATTGACGATGAAACACAGAAATCGCATCGGAATGAAATACAAAAGGCAAACTGCCGCGTAAGTACAAGAATAGAGACTCTTCTTACAGTCGGTGCTTTCTGTATTCCCTGTGAGACCAGTATTAGTTTCCGATGCACCTCAGCAGAATCAATGTATTCCTAGGACCTTCACATTGACAATGGAACACAGAAATCGCATCTGAAATTAATACAAAAGGCACAATGTCGCCTTAAGTACAAGAATAGAGACTCTTCTTATAGTCGGTGCTTTGAGCATTCCCTGTGAGACCAGTATTAGTTTCCGATACACCACTCCATGTTCAATGTATTCCTTGGACATTCACATTGACGATGAAACACAGAAATCGCATCGGAATGAAATACAAAAGGCAAACTGCCGCATAAGTACAAGAATAGAGACTCTACTTACAGTAGGTGCTTTCAGCATTCACTGTGAGACCAGTATTAGTTTCCGATACACCTCAGCAGGTTCAATGTATTCCTAGGACCTTCACATTGACGATGAAACACAGAAATCGCATCGGAATTAAATACAAATGGCACAATGTCGCCTTAAGGACAAGAATAGAGACTCTTCTTACAGTCGGTGTTTTGAGCATTCCCTGTGAGACCAGTATTAGTTTCCGATACACCACTGCAGGTTCAATGTATTCCTTGGACCTTCACATTGACGATGAAACACAGGAATCGCATCGGAATTAAATACAAAAGGCACAATGCCGCATGAAGTACAAGAATAGAGACTCTTCTTACAGTCGGTGCTTTGAGCATTCCCTGTGAGACTAGAATTAGTTTCCGATACACCACTACAGGTTCAATGTATTCCTTGGACATTGACATTGACGATGAAACACAGTAATCGCATCGGAATTAAATACAAAAGGCGCAATGCCGCCTTAAGTACAAGAATGGAGACTCTTCTTACAGTCGGTGCTTTGAGCATGCCCTGTGAGACTAGAATTAGTTTCCGATACACCACTACAGGTTCAATGTATTCCTTGGACATTGACATTGACGATGAAACACAGAAATCGCATCGGAATGTTATACAATAGGCAAACTGCCGCGTAAGTACAAGAATAGGGACTCATCTTGCAGTCGGTGCTTAAAGCATGCCCTGTGAGACCAGTATTAGTTTCCGATACACCTCAGCAGGTTGAATGTATTCCTAGGACCTTCACATTGACGATGAAACACAGAAATCGCATCGGAATTAAATACAAAAGGCGCAATGCCGCCTTAAGTACAAGAATAGAGACACTTCTTACAGTTGGTGCTTTGAGCATTCCCTGTGAGACCAGAATTAGTTTCCGATACACCACTACAGGTTCAATGTATTCCTTGGAGATTCACATTGAAGATGAAACACAGAAATCGCATCGGAATGAAATACAAAAGCAAACTGCCGCGTAAGTACAAGAATAGAGACTCTTCTAACAGTCGGTGCGTTCAGCATTCCCTGTGAGACCAGTATTAGTTTCCGATACACCTCAGCAGGTTCAATGTATTCCTAGGACCTTCACATTGACGATGAAACACAGAAATCGCATCGGAATTAAATACAAAAGGCACAATGTCGCTTAAGTACAAGAATAGAGACTCTTCTTACAGTCGGTGATTTGAGCATTCCCTGTGAGACCAGTATTAGTTTCCGATACACCACTCCAGGTTCAATGTAATCCTTGGACATTCACATTGACGATGAAACACAGAAATCGCATCGGAATGAAATACAAAAGGCGAACTGCCGCTTAAGTACAAGAATAGAGACTCTTCTCACAGTCGGTGCTTTCAACATTCCCTGTGAGACCAGTATTAGTTTCCGATACACTTCAGCAGGTTCAATGTATTCCTAGGACCTTCACATTGACGTTGAAACTCAGAAATCGCATCGGAATTAAACACAAAAGGCCCAATGTCGCCTTAAGTACAAGAATAGAGACTCTTCTTACAGTCGGTGCTTTGAGCATTCCCTGTGAGACCAGTATTAGTTTCCGATACACCACTGCAGGTTCAATGTAATCCTAGGACCTTCACATTGACGATGAAACACAGAAATCGCATCGGAGTTAAATACAAAAGGCACAATGTCGCCTTAAGTACAAGAATAGAGACTCTTCTTACTGTCGGTTCTTTGATCATTCCCTGTGAGACCAGTATTAGTTTCCGATACACCACTCCAGGTTCAATGTAATCCTTGGACATTCACATTGACGATGAAACACAGAAATCGCATCGGAATGAAATACAAAAGGCAAACTGCCTCATAAGTACAAGAATAGAGACTCTACTTACAGTCGGTGCTTTCAGCATTCCCTGTGAGGCCAGTATTAGTTTCCGATACACCTCAGCAGGTTCAATGTATTCCTAGGACCTTCACATTGACGATGAATCACAGAAATCGCATCGGAATTAAATATAAATGGCACAATGTCGCCTTAAGGACAAGAATAGAGACTCTTCTTACAGGCTGTGTTTTGAGCATTCCCTGTGAGACCAGTATTAGTTTCCGATACACCACTGCAGGTTCAATGTATTCCTTGGACCTTCACATTGACGATGAAACACAGGAATCGCATCGGAATTAAATACAAAAGGCACAATGTCGCCTTAAGGACAAGAATAGAGACTCTTCTTACAGGCGGTGTTTTGAGCATTCCCTGTGAGACCAGTATTAGTTTCCGATACACCACTACAGGTTCAATGTATTCCTTGGAGATTCACATTGCAGATGAAACACAGAAATCGCATCGGAATGAAATCCAAAAGGCGAACTGCCACGTAAGTACAAGAATAGAGACTCTTCTTACAGTCGGTGCTTTCAGCATTCCCTGTGAGACCAGTATTAGATTCCGCTACACATCAGCAGGTTCAATGTATTCCTAGGACCTTCACATTGACGATGAAACACAGAAATCGCATCGGAATTAAATACAAAAGGCACAATGTCGCCTTAAGTACAAGAATAGAGACTCTTCTTACACTCGGTGCTTTGAGCATTCCCTGTGGGACGAGTATTACTTTCCGATAAACCACTCCAGGTTCAATGTAATCCTTGGACATTCACATTGACGATGAAACACAGAAATCGCATCGGAATGAAATACAAAAGGCGAACTGCCGCGTAAGTACAAGAATAGAGACTCTTCTTACAGTCAGTGCTTTCAGCATTCCCTGTGAGACCAGTATTAGTTTCCGATACACCTCAGCAGGTTCAATGTATTCCTAATACCTTCACATTGACGATGAAACACAGAAATCGCATCGGAATTAAATACAAATGGCACAATGTCGCCTTAAGAACAAGACTAGAGACTCTTCTTACACTCGGTGTTTTGAGCATTCCCTGAGAGACCAGTATTAGTTTCCGATACACCACTGCAGGTTCAATGTATTCCTTGGACCTTCACATTGACGATGAAACACAGAAATCGCATCGGAATGAAATACAAAAGGCGAACTGCCACGTAAGTACAAGAATAGAGACTCTTCTTACAGTCAGTGCTTTCAGCATTCCTTGTGAGACCAGTAATAGTTTCCGATACCCCTCAAAAGGTACAATGTATTCCTAGGACCTTCACAATGACGATGAAACACAGAAATCGCATCGGAATTAAATACAAAAGGCGCAATGCCGCCTTAAGCACAAGAATAGAGACTCTTCTTACAGTCGGTGCTTTGAGCATTCCCTGTGAGACCAGAATTAGTTTCCGATACACCTCTCTAGGTTCAATGTATTCCTTGGACATTCACATTAACGATGAAACACAGAAATCGCATCGAAATTAAATACAAAAGGCAAACTGCTGCGTAAGTACAAGAATAGAGACTCTTCTTACAGTCGGTGCTTTCAACATTTCCTGTGAGACCAGTATTAGTTTCCGATACACCTCAGCAGGTTCAATGTATTCCTAGGACCTTCACATTGACGTTGAAACACAGAAATCGCATCGGAATTAAACACAAAAGGCACAATGTCGCCTTAAGTACAAGAATAGAGACTGTTCTTACACTCGGTGCTTTGAGCATTCCCTGTGAGACCAGTATTAGTTTCCGATACACCACTGCAGGTTCAATGTAATCCTAGGACCTTCACATTGATGATGAAACACAGAAATCGCATCGGAATTAAATACAAAAGGCACAATGTCGCCTTAAGTACAAGAATAGAGACTCTTCCTACAGTCTGTGCTTTCAGCATTCCCTGTGAGACCAGTATTAGTTTCCGATACACCTCAGCAGGTTCAATGTATTCCTAGAACCTTCACATTGACGATGAAACATAGAAATCGCATCGGAATTAAATACAAAAGGCACAACGTCGCCTTAAGTACAAGAATAGAGACTCTTCTTACAGTCGGTGCTTTGAACATTCCCGGTGAGACCAGTATTAGTTACCGATACACCACTGCAGGTTCAATGTATTCCTTGGACCTTCACATTGACGATGAAACACAGAAATCGCATCGGAATTAAATACAAAAGGCACAATGCTGCGTAAGTACAAGAATAGAGACTCTTCTTAGTCGGTGCTTTCAGCATTCCCTGTGAGACCAGTATTAGTTTCCGATACACCTCAGCAGGTTCAATGTATTCCTAGGACCTTCACATTGACGATGAAGCACAGAAATCGCATCGGAATTAAATAAAAAAGGCGCAATGCCGCCTTAAGTACAAGAATAGAGACTCTTCTTACAGTCGGTAAATGGAGCATTCCCTGTGAGACCAGAATTAGTTTCCGACACACCACTCCAGGTTCAATGTATTCCTTGGACATTCACATTGACGATGAAACACAGAAATCGCATCGGAATGAAATACAAAAGGCAAACTGCAGCGTAAGCACAAGAATAGAGAATCTACTTACAGTCGGGGATTTCAGCATCCCTGTGAGACCAGTATTAGTTTCCGATACACCTCATCAGGTTCAATGTATTCCTAGGACCTTCACATTGACGATGAAACTCAGAAATCGCATTGGAATTAAATACAAAAGGCACAATGTCGCCTTAAGTACAAGAATAGAGACTTTTCTTACAGTCGGTGCTATGAGCATTCCCTGTGGGACCAGTATTAGTTTCCGATACACCACTCCAGGTTCAATGTAATCCTTGGACATTCACATTGACGATGAAACACAGAAATCGCATCGGAATGAAATACAAAAGGAGAACTGCCGCGTAAGTACAGGAATAGAGACTCTTCTTATGGTCGGTGCTTTCAGCATTCCCTGTGTGACCAGTATTAGTTTCCGATACACCTCAGCAGGTTCAATGTATTCCTAGGACCTTCACATTGACGATGAAACACAGAAATCGCATCGGAATGAAATACAAAAGGCAAACTGCCGCGTAAGTACAAAAATAGAGACTCTTCTTACAGTCGGTGTTTTCTGCATTCCCTGTGACATCAGTATTAGTTTCCGATACACCTCAGCAGGTTCAATGTATTCCTAGGACCTTCACGTTGACAATGAAACACAGAAATCGCATCTGAAATAAATACAAAAGGCACAATGTCGCCTTAAGTACAAGGATAGAGACTCTTCTTATAGTCGGTGCTTTGAGCATTCCCTGTGAGAACAGTATTAGTTTCCGATACACCACTCCAGGTTCAATGTATTCCTTGGACATTCATATTGACGATGAAACACAGAAATCGCATCGGAATGAAATACAAAAGGCAAACTGCCGCGTAAGTACAAGAATAGAGACTCTTCTTACAGTCGGTGCTTTCAGCATTCCCTGTGAGACCAGTATTAGTTTCCGATACATCTCAGCAGGTTCAATGTATTCCTAGGACCTTCACAATGACGATGAAACACAGAAATCGCATCGGAATTAAATACAAAAGGCACAATGTCGCCTTAAGTACAAGAATAGAGACTCTTCTTACAGTCGGTTCTTTGATCATTCCCTGTGAGACCAGTATTAGTTTCCGATACACCACTCCAGGTTCAATGTATTCCTTGGACATTCACATTGACGATGAAACACAGAAATCGCATCGGAGTGAAATACAAAAGGCAAACTGCCGAATAAGTACAAAAATAGAGACTCTTCTTACAGTCGGTGCTTTCTGCATTCCCTGTGAGATCAGTATTAGTTTCCGATACACCTCAGCAGGTTCAATGTATTCCTAGGACCGTCACGTTGACAATGAAACACAGAAATCGCATCTGAAATAAATACTAAAGGCACAATGTCGCCTTAAGTACAAGGATAGAGACTCTTCTTATAGTCGGTGCTTTGAGCATTCCCTGTGAGATCAGTATTAGTTTCCGATACACCACTGCAGGTTCAATGTATTCCTTGGACATTCACATTGACGATGAAACACAGAAATCGCATCGGAATGAAATACAAAAGGCAAACTGCCGTGTAAGAACAAGAATAGAGACTCTTCTTACAGTCGGTGCTTTGAGCATTCCCTGTGAGACTAGTATTAGTTTCCGATACACCTCAGCAGGTTCAATGTATTCCTAGGACCTTCACATTGACGATGAAACACAGAAATCGCATCGGAATTAAATACAAAAGGCACAATGTCGCCTTGAGTACAAGAATAGAGACTCATCTTACACTCGGTGCTTTGAGCATTCCCTGTGAGACCAGTATTAGTTTCCGATACACGACTGCAGGTTCAATGTATTCCTTGGACCTTCACATTGACGATGAAACACAGAAATCGCATCGGAATGAAATACAAAAGGCAAACTGCCGCGAAAGTACAAGAATAGAGACTCTTCTTACGGTCGGTGCTTTCTGCATTCCCTGTGAGACCAGTATTAGTTTCCGATACACCTCAGCAGGTTCAATGTATTCCTTGGACGTTCACATTGACAATGAAACACAGAAATCGCATCTGAAATAAATACAAAAGGCACAATGTCGCCTTCAGTACAAGAATAGAGACTCTTCTTATAGTCGGTGCTTTGAGCATTCCCTGTGAGACCAGTATTAGTTTCCGAAACACCACTCCAGGTTCAATGTATTCTTTGGACATCCACATTGACGAGGGAAACACAGAAATCGCATCGGAATGAAATACAAAAGGCAAACTGCCGCGTAAGTACAAGAATAGAGACTCTTCTTACAGTCGGTGCTTTCAGCATTCCCTGTGAGACCAGTTTTAGTTTCCGATACACCTCTGCAGGTTCAATGTATTCCTAGGACCTTCACATTGACGATGAAACACAGAAATCGCATCGGAATTAAATACAAAAGGCACAATGTCGCCTTAAGTACAAGAATAGAGACTCTTCTTACACTCGGTGCTTTGAGCATTCCCTGTGAGACCAGTATTAGTTTCCGATACACCACTGCAGGTTCAATGTATTCCTTGGACCTTCACATTGACGATGAAACACAGAAATCGCATCGGAATGAAATACAAAAGGCAAACTGCCGCGAAAGAACAAGAATAGAGACTCTTCTTACAGTCGGTGCTTTGAGCATTCCCTGTGAGACCAGTATTAGTTTCCGATACACCTCAGCAGGTTCAATGTATTCCTAGGACCTTCACATTGACGATGAAACACAGAAATCGCATCTGAAATTAATACAAAAGGTGCTATGCCGCCTTAAGTACAAGAATAGAGACTCTTCTTACTGTCGGTGCTCTGAGCATTCCATGTGAGACCAGAATTAGTTTCCGATACACCACTCCAGGTTCAATGTATTCCTTGGACCTTCACATTGACGATGAAACACAGATATCGCATCGGAATGAAATACAAAAGGCAAACTGCCGCGAAAGAACAAGAATAGAGACTCTTCTTACAGTCGGTGCTTTGAGCATTCCCTGTGAGACCAGTATTAGTTTCCGATACACCTCAGCAGGTTCAATGTATTCCTAGGACCTTCACATTGACGATGAAACACAGAAATCGCATCTGAAATTAATACAAAAGGTGCTATGCCGCCTTAAGTACAAGAATAGAGACTCTTCTTACTGTCGGTGCTCTGAGCATTCCCTGTGAGACCAGAATTAGTTTCCGATACACCACTCCAGGTTCAATGTATTCCTTGGACCTTCACATTGACGATGAAACACAGAAATCGCATCGGAATGAAATACAAAATGCAAACTGCCGCGTAAGTACAAGAATAGAGACTCTTCTTACAGTCGGTGCTTTCAGCATTCCCTGTGAGACAAGTTTTAGTTTCCGATACACCTCAGCAGGTTCAATGTATTCCTAGGACCTTCACATTGACGATGAAACACAGAAATCGCATCGGAATTAAATACAAAAGGCACAATGTCGCCTTAAGTACAAGAATAGAGACTCTTCTTACACTCGGTGCTTTGAGCATTCCCTGTGAGACCAGTATTAGTTTCCGACACACCACTGCAGGTTCAATGTATTCCTTGGACCTTCACATTGACGATGAAACACAGACATCGCATCGGAATGAAATACAAAAGGCAAACTGCCGCGAAAGAACAAGAATAGAGACTCTTCTTACAGTCGGTGCTTTGAGCGTTCCCTGTGAGACCAGTATTAGTTTCCGATACACCTCAGCAGGTTCAATGTATTCCTTGTACCTTCACATTGACGATGAAACCCAGAAATCGCATCGGAATGAAATACAAAAGGCTAACTGCCGCGTAAGTACAAGAATAGAGACTCTTCTTAGTCGGTGCTTTCAGCATTCCCTGTGAGACCAGTATTAGTTTCCGATACACCTCAGCAGGTTCAATGTATTCCTAGGACCTTCACATTGACGATGAAGCACAGAAATCGCATCGGAATTAAATAAAAAAGGCGCAATGCCGCCTTAAGTACAAGAATAGAGACTCTTCTTACAGTCGGTAAATTGAGCATTCCCTGTGAGACCAGAATTAGTTTCCGATACACCACTCCAGGTTCAATGTATTCCTTGGACATTCACATTGACGATGAAACACAGAAATCGCATCGGAATGAAATACAAATGGCAAACTGCAGCGTAAGCACAAGAATAGAGAATCTTCTTACAGTCGGGGATTTCAGCATCCCTGTGAGACCAGTATTAGTTTCCGATACACCTCATCAGGTTCAATGTATTCCTAGGACCTTCACATTGACGATGAAACTCAGAAATCGCATCGGAATTAAATACAAAATGCACAATGTCGCCTTAAGTACAAGAATAGAGACTTTTCTTACAGTCGGTGCTATGAGCATTCCCTGTGGGACCAGTATTAGTGTCCGATACACCACTCCAGGTTCAATGTAATCCTTGGACATTCACATTGACGATGAAACACAGAAATCGCATCGGAATGAAATACAAAAGGAGAACTGCAGCGTAAGTACAAGAATAGAGACTCTTCTTACGGTCGGTGCTTTCAGCATTCCCTGTGTGACCAGTATTAGTTTGCGGTACACCTCCGCAGGTTCAATGTATTCCTAGGACCTTCACATTGACGATGAAACACAGAAATCGCTTCGGAATTAAATACAAAAGGCACAATTTCGCCTTAAGTACAAGAATAGAGACTCTTCTTACAGTCGGTGCTTTGAGCATTCCCTGTGAGGCCAGAATTACTTTCCGATACACCACTCCAGCTTCATTGTATTCCTTGGACCTTCACATTGACGATGATACACAGAAATCGCATCGGAATTAAATACAAAAGGCAAATTGCCGCGTAAGTACAAGAATAGAGACTCTTCTAACAGTCGGTGCTTTCAGCATTCCCTGTGAGACCAGTATTAGTTTCCGATACACCTCAGCAGGTTCAATGTATTCCTAGGACCTTCTCATTGACGATGAAACACAGAAATCGCATCGGAATTAAACACAAAAGGCACAATGTCGCCTTAAGTACAAGAATAGAGACTCTTCTTACAGTCGGTTCTTTGATCATTCCCTTTGAGACCAGTATTAGTTTCCGATACACCTTAGCAGGTTCAATGTATTCCTAGGACCTTCACATTGACGATGAAACACAGAAATCGCTTCGGAATTAAATACAAAAGGCACAATGTCGCCTTGAGTACAAGAATAGAGACTCACCTTAAACTCGGTGCTTTGAGCATTCCCTGTGAGACCAGTATTAGTTTCCGATACACGACTGCAGGTTCAATGTATTCCTTGGACCTTCACATTGACGATGAAACACAGAAATCGCATCGGAATGAAATACAAAAGGCAAACTGCCGCGAAAGTACAAGAATAGAGACTCTTCTTACAGTCGGTGATTTCAGCATTCCCTGTGAGACCAGTATTAGTTTCCGATACACCTCAGCAGGTTCAATGTATTCCTTGGACGTTCACATTGACAATGAAACACAGAAATCACATCTGAAATAAATACAAAAGGCACAATGTCGCCTTAAGTACAAGAATAGAGACTCTTCTTATAGTCGGTGCTTTGAGCATTCCCTGTGAGACCAGTATAAGTTTCCGATACACCACTCCAGGTTCAATGTATTCCTTGGACATCCACGTTGACGAGGGAAACACAGAAATCGCATCGGAATGAAATACAAAAGGCAAACTGCCGCGTAAGTACAAGAATAGAGACTCTTCTTACAGTCGGTGCTTTCAGCATTCCCTGTGAGACCAGTATTAGTTTCCGATACACCTCAGCAGGTTCATTCTATTCCTAGGACCGTCACATTGACGTTGAAACACAGAAATTGCATCGGAATTAAACACAAAAGGCACAATGTCGCCTTAAGTACAAGAATAGAGACTCTTCTTACAGTCGGTTCTTTGATCATTCCCTGTGAGACCAGTATTAGTTTCCGATACACCACTCCAGGTTCAATGTATTCCTTGGACATTCACATTGACGATGAAACACAGAAATCGCATCGGAATGAAATACAAAAGGCAAACTGCCGCGTAAGTACAAAAATAGAGACTCTTCTTACAGTCGGTGCTTTCTGCATTCCCTGTGACATCAGTATTAGTTTCCGATACACCTCAACAGGTTCAATGTATTCCTAGGACCTTCACGTTGACAATGAAACACAGAAATCGCACCTGAAATAAATACAAAAGGCACAATGTCGCCTTAAGTACAAGGATAGAGACTCTTCTTATAGTCGGTGCTTTGAGCATTCCCTGTGAGAACAGTATTAGTTTCCGATACACCACTCCAGGTTCAATGTATTCCTTGGACATTCACATTGACGATGAAACACAGAAATCGCATCGGAATGAAATACAAAAGGCAAACTGCCGCGTAAGTACAAGAATAGAGACTCTTCTTACAGTCGGTGCTTTCAGCATTCCCTGTGAGACCAGTATTAGTTTCCGATACATCTCAGCAGGTTCAATGTATTCCTAGGACCTTCACATTGACGATGAAACACAGAAATCGCATCGGAATAAAATACAAAAGGCACAATGTCGCCTTAAGTACAAGAATATAGACTCTTCTTACAGTCGGTTCTTTGATCATTCCCTGTGAGACCAGTATTAGTTTCCGATACACCACTCCAGGTTCATTGTATTCCTTGGACATTCACATTGACGATGAAACACAGAAATCGCATCGGAATGAAATACAAAAGGCAAACTGCCGCATAAGTACAAAAATAGAGACTCTTCTTACAGTCGGGGCTTTCTGCATTCCCTGTGAGATCAGTATTAGTTTCCGATACACCTCAGCAGGTTCAATGTATTCCTAGGACCTTCACGTTAACAATGAAACACAGAAATCGCAACTGAAATAAATACAAAAGGCACAATGTCGCCTTAAGTACAAGGATAGAGACTCTTCTTATAGTCGGTGCTTTGAGCATTCCCTGTGAGACCAGTATTAGTTTCCGATACACCACTCCAGGTTCAATGTATTCCTTGGAAATTCACATTGACGATGAAACACAGAAATCGCATCGGAATGAAATACAAAAGGCAAACTGCCGCGTAAGAACAAGAATAGAGACTCTTCTTACAGTCGGTGCTTTCAGCATTCCCTGTGAGACCAGTATTAGTTTCCGATACACCTCAGCAGGTTCAATGTATTCCTAGGACCTTCACGTTGACAATGAAACGCAGAAATCGCATCTGAAATAAATACAAAAGGCACAATGTCGCCTTAAGTACAAGAATAGAGACTCTTCTTATAGTCGGTGCTTTGAGCATTTCCTGTGAGACCAGTATTAGTTTCCGATACACCACTCCAGGTTCAATGTATTCCTTGGACATCCACATTGACGAGGAAACACAGAAATCGCATCGGAATGAAATACAAAAGGCAAACTGCCGCGTAAGCACAAGAATAGAGACTCTTCTTACAGTCGGTGCTTTCAGCATTCCCTGTGAGACCAGTTTTAGTTTCCGATATACCTCAGCAGGTTCAATGTATTCCTAGGACCTTCACATTGACGATGAAACACAGAAATCGCATCGGAATTCAATAGAAAAGGCACAATGTCGCCTTAAGTACAAGAATAGAGACTCTTCTTACACTCGGTGCTTTGAGCATTCCCTGTGAGACCAGTATTAGTTTCCGATACACCACTGCAGGTTCAATGTATTCCTTGGAGTTTCACATTGACGATGAAACTCAGAAATCGCATCGAAATGAAATACAAAAGGCAAACTGCCGCGAAAGTACAAGAATAGAGACTCTTCTTACAGTCGGTGCTTTGAGCATTCCCTGTGAGACCAGTATTAGTTTCCGATACACCTCAGCAGGTTCAATGTATTCCTAGGACCTTCACATTGACGATGAAACACTGAAATCGCATCGGAATTAAATACAAAAGGCACAATGTCGCCTTGAGTACAAGAATAGAGACTCACCTTAAACTCGGTGCTTTGAGCATTCCCTGTGAGACCAGTATTAGTTTCCGATACACGACTGCAGGTTCAATGTATTCCTTGGACCTTCACATTGACGATGAAACACAGAAATCGCATCGGAATGAAATACAAAAGGCAAACTGCCGCGAAAGTACAAGAATAGAGACTCTTCTTACAGTCGGTGATTTCAGCATTCCCTGTGAGACCAGTATTAGTTTCCGATACACCTCAGCAGGTTCAATGTATTCCTTGGACGTTCACATTGACAATGAAACACAGAAATCACATCTGAAATAAATACAAAAGGCACAATGTCGCCTTAAGTACAAGAATAGAGACTCTTCTTATAGTCGGTGCTTTGAGCATTCCCTGTGAGACCAGTATAAGTTTCCGATACACCACTCCAGGTTCAATGTATTCCTTGGACATCCACATTGACGAGGGAAACACAGAAATCGCATCGGAATGAAATACTAAAGGCAAACTGCCGCGTAAGTACAAGAATAGAGACTCTTCTTACAGTCGATGCTTTCAGAATTCCCTGTGAGACCAGTTTTAGTTTCCGATACACTTCAGGAGGTTCAATGTATTCCTAGGACCTTCTCATTGACGATGAAACACAGAAATCGCATCGGAATTAAATACAAAAGGCACCATGTCGCCTTAAGTACAAGAATAGAGACTTTTCTTACACTCGGTGCTTTGAGCATTCCCTGTGAGACCAGTATTAGTTTCCGATACACCACTGCAGGTTCAATGTATTCCTTGGACCTTCACATTGACGATGAAACACAGAAATCGCATCGGAATGAAATACAAAAGGCAAACTGCCGCGAAAGTACAAGAATAGAGACTCTTCTTACAGTCGGTGCTTTGAGCATTCCCTGTGAGACCAGTATTAGTTTCCGATACACCTCAGCAGGTTCAATGTATTCCTAGGACCTTCACATTGACGATGAAACACAGAAATCGCATCGGAAATTAATACAAAAGGTGCAATGCCGCCTTAAGTACAAGAATAGAGACTCTTCTTACAGTCGGTGCTTTGAGCATTCCCTGTGAGACCAGAATTAGTTTCCGATACACCACTACAGGTTCAATGTATTCCTTGGACATTCACATTGACGATGAGACACAGAAATCGCATCGGAATGAAATACAAAAGGCAAAATGCCGCGTAAGTACAAGAATAGAGACTCTTCTTACAGTCGGTTCTCTCAGCATTCCCTGTGAGACCAGTAATAGTTTCCGATACACCTCAGCAGGTTCAATGTATTCCTAGGACCTTCACATTGACGATGAAACACAGAAATCGCATCGGAATTAAATACAAAAGGCGCAATGCCGCCTTAAGTACAAGAATAGAGACTCTTCTTACAGTCGGTGCTTTGAGCATTCCCTGTGAGACCAGTATTAGTTTCCGATACACCTTAGCAGGTTCAATGTATTATTAGGACCTTCACATTGACGATGAAACACAGAAATCGCATTGGAATTAAATACAAAAGGCCCAATGCCGCCTTAAGTACAAGAATAGAGACTCTTCTTACAGTCGGTGCTTTGAGCATTCCCTATGAGACCAGAATTAGTTTCCGATACACCACTACAGGTTCAATGTATTCCTTGGACATTCACATTGACGATGAAACACAGAAATCGCATCGGATTGAAATACAAAAGGCAAAATGCCGCGTAAGTACAAGAATAGAGACTCTTCTTACAGTCGGTGCTTTCAGCATTCCCTGTGAGACCAGTATTAGTTTCCGATACACCTCAGCAGGTTCAATGTATTCCTAGGACCTTCACATTGACGATGAAACACAGAAATCGCATCGGAATCAAATACAAAAGGCGCAATGCCGCCTTAAGTACAAGAATAGAGACTCTTCTTACAGTCGGTGCTTTGAGCATTCCCTGTGAGACCAGTATTAGTTTTCGATACACCTTAGCAGGTTCAATGTATCATTAGGACCTTCACATTGACGATGAAACACAGAAATCGCATTGGAATTAAATACAAAAGGCGCAATGCCGCCTTAAGAACGAGAATAGAGACTCTTCTTACAGTCGGTGCTTTCAGCATTCACTGTGAGACCAGAATTAGTTTCCGATACACCACTCCAGGTTCAATGTATTCCTTGGACATTCACATTGACGATGAAACACAGAAATCGCATCGGAATGAAATACAAAAGGCAAACTGCTGCGTAAGTGCAAGAATAGAGACTCTTCTTACAGTCGGTGCTTTCAGCATTCCCTGTGAGACCAGTAATAGTTTCCGATACACCTCAGCAGGTTCAATGTATTCCTAGGACCTCCACATTGACGATGAAACACAGAAATCGCATCGGAATTAAATACAAAAGGCGCAATGCCGCCTTAAGTACAAGAATAGAGACTCTTCTTACAGTCGGTGCTTTCAGCATTCCCTGTGAGACCAGTATTAGTTTCCGATACACCTTAGCAGGTTCAATGTATTATTAGGACCTCCACATTGACGATGAAACACAGAAATCGCATCGGAATTAAATACAAAAGGCGCAATGCCGCCTTAAGTACAAGAATAGAGACTCTTCTTACAGTCGGTGCTTTGAGCATTCCCTGTGAGACCAGAATTAGTTTCCGTTACACCACTACAGGTTCAATGTATTCCTTGGACATTCACATTGACGATGAAACACAGAAATCGCATCGGATTGAAATACAAAAGGCAAAATGCCGCGTAAGTACAAGAATAGAGACTCTTCTTACAGTCGGTGCTTTCAGCATTCCCTGTGAGACCAGTATTAGTTTCCGATACACCTCAGCAGGTTCAATGTATTCCTAGGACCTTCACATTGACGATGAAACACAGAAATCGCATCGGAATTAAATACAAAAGGCGCAATGCCGCCTTAAGTACAAGAATAGAGACTCTTCTTACAGTCGGTGCTTTGAGCATTCCCTGTGAGACCAGTATTAGTTTCCGATACACCTTAGCAGGTTCAATGTATTATTAGGACCTTCACATTGACGATGAAACATAGAAATCGCATTGGAATTAAATACAAAAGGCGCAATGCCGCCTTAAGTACGAGAATAGAGACTCTTCTTACAGTCGGTGCTTTGAGCATTCACTGTGAGACCAGAATTAGTTTCCGATACACCAATCCAGGTTCAATGTATTCCTTGGACATCCACATTGACGAGGAAACACAGAAATCGCATCGGAATGAAATACAAAAGGCAAACTGCCGCGTAAGTACAAGAATAGGGACTCTTCTTACAGTCGGTGCTTTGAGCATTCCCTGTGAGACCAGTTTTAGTTTCCGATACACCTCAGCAGGTTCAATGTATTCCTAGGACCTTCACATTGACGATGAAACACAGATATCGCATCGGAATTAAATACAGAAGGCACAATGTCGCCTTAAATACAAGAATAGAGACTCTTCTTACACTCGGTGCTTTGAGCATTCCCTGTGAGACCAGTATTAGTTTCCGATACACCACTGCAGGTTCAATGAAATCCTAGGACCTTCACATTGACGATGAAACACAGAAATCGCATCGGAATTAAATACAAAAGGCACAATGTCGCCTTAAGTACAAGAATAGAGACTCTTCTTACAGTCGGTTCATTGATCATTCCCTGTGAGACCAGTATTAGTTTCCGATACACCACTGCAGGTTCAATGTAATCCTAGGACCTTCACATTGACGATGAAACACAGAAATCGCATCGGAAATAAATACAAAAGGCACAATGACGCCTTAAGTACAAGAATAGAGATTCTTCTTACAGTCGGATCTTTGATCATTCCCTGTGAGAGCAGTATTAGTTTCCGATACACCACTCCAGGTTCAATATATTCCTTGGACATTCACATTGACGATGAAACACATAAATCATAAATCGCATCGGAATGAAATACAAAAGGCAAACTGCCGCGTAAGTACAAGAATAGAGACACTTCTTACAGTCGGTGCTTTGAGCATTCCCTGTGTGACCAGTTTTAGTTTCCGATACACCTCAGCAGGTTCAATGT
Organism: Schistocerca serialis cubense; assembly: GCF_023864345.2. NCBI lineage: Eukaryota > Metazoa > Arthropoda > Insecta > Orthoptera > Acrididae > Schistocerca > Schistocerca serialis. The sequence continues at coordinate 1,066,112,243 of NC_064640.1, forward strand.
ATTTCTAGGACCTTCACATTGACGATGAAACACAGAAATCGCATCGGAATTAAATACAAAAGGCGCAATGCCGCCTTAAGTACAAGAATAGAGACTCTTCTTACAGTCGGTGCTTTGAGCATTCCCTGTGAGACCAGTATTAGTTTCCGATACACCACTGCAGGTTCATTGTAATCCTACGACCTTCACATTGACGATGAAACACAGAAATCGCATCGGAATTAAATACAAAAGGCACAATGACGCCCTAAGTACAAGAATAGAGACTCTTCTTACAGTCGGATCTTTGATCATTCCCTGTGAGACCAGTATTAGTTTCCGATACACCACTCCAGGTTCAATATATTCCTTGGACATTCACATTGACGATGAAACACATAAATCATAAATCGCATCGGAATGAAATACAAAAGGCAAACTGCCGCCTTAAGTACAAGAAGAGAGACTCTTCTTACAGTCGGTGTTTTCTGCATTCCCTGTGAGACCAGTATTAGTTTCCGATACACCTCAGCAGGTTCAATGTATTCCTAGGACGATCACGTTGACAATGAAACACAGAAATCGCATCTGAAATAAATACAAAAGGCACAATGTCGCCTTAAGTACAAGAATAGAGACTCTTCTTATAGTCGGTGCTTTGAGCATTCCCTGTGAGACCAGTATTAGTTTCCGATACACCACTCCAGGTTCAATGTATTCCTTGGACATTCACATTGACGATGAAACACAGAAATCGCATCGGAATGAAATACAAAAGGCAAACTGCCGCGTAAGTACAAGAACAGAGACTCTTCTTACAGTCGGTGCTTTCAGCATTCCCTGTGAGACCAGTATTAGCTTCCGATACATCTCAGCAGGTTCAATGTATTCCTCGGACCTTCACATTGACGATGAAACACAGAAATCGCATCGGAATTAAATACAAAAGGCACAATGTCGCCTTAAGTACAAGAATAGAGACTCTTCTTACAGTCGGTGCTTTGAGCATTCCCTGTGAGACCAGCATTAATTTCCGATACACCACTCCAGGTTCAAGGTATTCCTTGGACCTTCACATTTACGATGAAACACAGAAATCGCATCGGAATGAAATACAAAAGGCAAACTGCCACGTAAGTACAAGAATAGAGACTCTTCTTACAGTCGGTGCTTTCAGCATTCCCTGTGACACCAGTATTAGTTTCCGATACACCTCAGCAGGGTCAATGTATTCCTAGGACCGTCCCATTGACGTTGAAACACAGAAATCGCATCGGAATTAAACACAAAAAAAGCACAATGTCGCCTTAAGTACAAGAATAGAGACTCTTCTTACAGTCGGTGCTTTGAGCATTCCCTGTGAGACCAGTATTAGTTTCCGATACACCACTGCAGGTTCATTGTAATCCTACGACCTTCACATTGACGATGAAACACAGAAATCGCATCGGAATTAAATACAAAAGGCACAATGACGCCTTAAGTACAAGAATAGAGACTCTTCTTACAGTCGGATCTTTGATCATTCCCTGTGAGACCAGTATTAGTTTCCGATACACCACTCCAGGTTCAATATATTCCTTGGACATTCACATTGACGATGAAACACATAAATCATAAATCGCATCGGAATGAAATACAAAAGGCAAACTGCCGCCTTAAGTACAAGAAGAGAGACTCTTCTTACAGTCGGTGTTTTCTGCATTCCCTGTGAGACCAGTATTAGTTTCCGATACACCTCAGCAGGTTCAATGTATTCCTAGGACGTTCACATTGACAATGAAACACAGAAATCGCATCTGAAATAAATACAAAAGGCACAATGTCGCTTTAAGTACAAGAATAGAGACTCTTCTTATAGTCGGTGCTTTGAGCATTCCCTGTGAGACCAGTATTAGTTTCCGATACACCACTCCAGGTTCAATGTATTCCTTGGACATTCACATTGACGATGAAACACAGAAATCGCATCGGAATGAAATACAAAAGGCAAACTGCCGCGTAAGTGCAAGAATAGAGACTCTTCTTACAGTCGGTGCTTTCAGCATTCCCTGTGAGACCAGTATTACTTTCCGATACACCTCAGCAGGTTCATTATATTCCTAGGACCGTCACATTGACGTTGAAACACAGAAATTTCATCGGAATTAAACACAAAAGGCACAATGTCGCCTTAAGTACAAGAATAGAAACTCTTCTTACAGTCGATGCTTTGGGCATTCCCTGTGAGACCAGTATTAGTTTCCGATACACCACTGCAGGTTCAATGAAATCCTAGGACCTTCACATTGACGATGAAACACAGAAATCGCATCGGAATTAAATACTAAAGGCACAATGTCGCCTTAAGTACAAGAATAGAGACTCTTCTTACAGTCGGTTCATTGATCATTCCCTGTGAGACCAGTATTAGTTTCCGATACACCACTCCAGGTTCAATGTATTCCTTGGACATCCACATTGACGAGGAAACACAGAAATCGCATCGGAATGAAATACAAAAGGCAAACTGCCGCGTAAGTACAAGAATAGAGACTCTTCTTACAGTCGGTGCTTTGAGCATTCCCTGTGAGACCAGTTTTAGTTTCCGATACACCTCAGCAGGTTCAATGTATTCCTAGGACCTTCACATTGACGATGAAACACAGAAATCGCATCGGAATTAAATACAGAAGGCACAATGTCGCCTTAAGTACAAGAATAGAGACTCTTCTTACACTCGGTGCTTTGAGCATTTCCTGTGAGACCAGTATTAGTTTCCGATACACCACTGCAGGTTCAATGGAATCCTAGGACCTTCACATTGACGATGAAACACAGAAATCGCATCGGAATTAAATACAAAAGGCACAATGACGCCTTAAGTACAAGAATAGAGATTCTTCTTACAGTCGGATCTTTGATCATTCCCTGTGAGACCAGTATTAGTTTCCGATACACCACTCCAGGTTCAATATATTCCTTGGACATTCACATTGACGAAGAAACACATAAATCATAAATCGCATCGGAATGAAATACAAAAGGCAAACTGCCGCGTAAGTACAAGAATAGAGACACTTCTTACAGTCGGTGCTTTGAGCATTCCCTGTGAGACCAGTTTTAGTTTCCGATACACCTCAGCAGGTTCAATGTATTTCTAGGACCTTCACATTGACGATGAAACACAGATATCGCATCGGAATTAAATACAAAAGGCGCAATGCCGCCTTAAGTACAAGAATAGAGACTCTTCTTACAGTCGGTGCTTTGAGCATTCCCTGTGAGACCAGTATTAGTTTCCGATACACCTTAGCAGGTTCAATGTATTATTAGGACCTTCACATTGACGATGAAACACAGAAATCGCATTGGAATTAAATACAAAAGGCGCAATGCCGCCTTAAGTACAAGAATAGAGACTCTTCTTACAGTCGGTGCTTTGAGCATTCACTGTGAGACCAGAATTAGTTTCCGATACACCACTCCAGGTTCAATGTATTCCTTGGACATTCACATTGACGATGAAACACAGAAATCGCATCGGAATGAAATACAAAAGGCAAACTGCCGCGTAAGTGCAAGAATAGAGACTCTTCTTACAGTCGGTGCTTTCAGCATTCCCTGTGAGACCAGTAATAGTTTCCGATACACCTCAGCAGGTTCATTGTATTCCTAGGACCGCCACATTATCGTTGAAACACAGAAATTGCATCGGAATTAAACACAAAAGGCACAATGTCGCCTTAAGTACAAGAATAGAGACTCTTCTTACAGTCGGTTCATTGATCATTCCCTGTGAGACCAGTATTAGTTTCCGATACACCACTCCAGGTTCCATGTATTCCTAAGACATTCACTTTGACGATGAAACACAGAAATCGCATCGGAATTAAATACAAAAGGCAAACTGCCGCGTAAGTACAAAAATACAGACTCTTCTTACAGTCGGTGCTTTCTGCATTCCCTGTGAGATCAGTATTAGATTCCGATACACCTCAGCAGGTTCAATGTATTTCTAGGACCTTCACGTTGACAATGAAACACAGAAATCGCATCTGAAATAAATACAAAAGGCACAATGTCGCCTTATGTACAAGGATAGAGACTCTTCTTATAGTCGGTGCTTTGAGCATTCCCTGTGAGACCAGTATTAGTTTCCGATACACCACTCCAGGTTCAATGTATTCCTTGGACATTCACATTGACGATGAAACACAGAAATCGCATCGGAATGAAATACAAAAGGCAAACTGCCGCGTAAGGACAAGAACAGAGACTCTTCTTACAGTCGGTGCTTTCAGCATTCCCTGTGAGACCAGTATTAGCTTCCGATACATCTCAGCAGGTTCAATGTATTCCTCGGACCTTCACATTGACGATGAAACACAGAAATCGCATCGGAATTAAATACAAAAGGCACAATGTCGCCTTAAGTACAAGAATAGAGACTCTTCTTACAGTCGGTGCTTTGAGCATTCCCTGTGAGACCAGCATTAATTTCCGATACACCACTCCAGGTTCAAGGTATTCCTTGGACCTTCACATTTACGATGAAACACAGAAATCGCATCGGAATGAAATACAAAAGGCAAACTGCCACGTAAGTACAAGAATAGAGACTCTTCTTACAGTCGGTGCTTTCAGCATTCCCTGTGACACCAGTATTAGTTTCCGATACACCTCAGCAGGGTCAATGTATTCCTAGGACCGTCCCATTGACGTTGAAACACAGAAATCGCATCGGAATTAAACACAAAAGGCACAATGTCGCCTTAAGTACAAGAATAGAGACTCTTCTTACAGTCGGTGCTTTGAGCATTCCCTGTGAGACCAGTATTAGTTTCCGATACACCACTGCAGGTTCATTGTAATCCTACGACCTTCACATTGACGATGAAACACAGAAATCGCATCGGAATTAAATACAAAAGGCACAATGACGCCTTAAGTACAAGAATAGAGACTCTTCTTACAGTCGGATCTTTGATCATTCCCTGTGAGACCAGTATTAGTTTCCGATACACCACTCCAGGTTCAATATATTCCTTGGACATTCACATTGACGATGAAACACATAAATCATAAATCGCATTGGAATGAAATACAAAAGGCAAACTGCCGCCTTAAGTACAAGAAGAGAGACTCTTCTTACAGTCGGTGTTTTCTGCATTCCCTGTGAGACCAGTATTAGTTTCCGATACACCTCAGCAGGTTCAATGTATTCCTAGGACGTTCACATTGACAATGAAACACAGAAATCGCATCTGAAATAAATACAAAAGGCACAATGTCGCTTTAAGTACAAGAATAGAGACTCTTCTTATAGTCGGTGTTTGAGCATTCCCTGTGAGACCAGTATTAGTTTCCGATACACCACTCCAGGTTCAATGTATTCCTTGGACACCCACATTGACGAGGAAACACAGAAATCGCATCGGAATGAAATACAAAAGGCAAACTGCCGCGTAAGTACAAGAATAGAGACTCTTCTTACAGTCGGTGCTTTGAGCATTCCCTGTGAGACCAGTTTTAGTTTCCGATACACCTCAGCAGGTTCAATGTATTCCTAGGACCTTCACATTGATGATGAAACACAGAAATCGCATCGGAATTAAATACAGAAGGCACAATGTCGCCTTAAGTACAAGAATAGAGACTCTTCTTACACTCGGTGCTTTGAGCATTCCCTGTGAGACCAGTATTAGTTTCCGATACACCACTGCAGGTTCAATGAAATCCTAGGACCTTCACATTGACGATGAAACACAGAAATCGCATCGGAATTAAATACAAAAGGCACAATGTCGCCTTAAGTACAAGAATAGAGACTCTTCTTACAGTCGGTTCATTGATCATTCCCTGTGAGACCAGTATTAGTTTCCGATACACCACTCCAGGTTCAATGTATTCCTTGGACATTCACATTGACGATGAAACTCAGAAATCGCATCGGAATGAAATACAAAAGGCAAACTGCCGCGTAAGTACAAAAATAGAGACTCTTCTTACAGTCGGTGCTTTCTGCATTCCCTGTGAGATCAGTATTAGATTCCGATACACATCAGCAGGTTCAATGTATTCCTAGGACCTTCACGATGACAATGAAACACAGAAATCGCATCTGAAATAAATACAAAAGGCACAATGTCGCCTTAAGTACAAGGATAGAGACCCTTCTTATAGTCGGTACTTTGAGCATTCGCTGTGAGACCAGTATTAGTTTCCGATACACCACTCCAGGTTCAATGTATTCCTTGGACATTCACATTGACGATGAAACACAGAAATCGCATCGGAATGAAATACAAAAGGCAAACTGCCGCGTAAGTACAAGAACAAAGACTCTTCTTACAGTCGGTGCTTTCAGCATTCCCTGTGAGACCAGTATTAGTTTCCGATACATCTCAGCAGGTTCAATGTATTCCTAGGACCTTCACATTGACGATGAATCACAGAAATCGCATCTGAAATAAATACAAAAGGCATAATGTCGCCTTAAGTACAAGAATAGAGACTCTTCTTACAGTCGGTGCTTTGAGCATTCCCTGTGAGACCAGCATTAATTTCCGATACACCACTCCAGGTTCAAAGTATTCCTTGGACCTTCACATTTACGATGAAACACAGAAATCGCATCGGAATTAAATACAAATGGCACAATGACGCCTTAAGTACAAGAATAGAGACTCTTCTTACAGTCGGATCTTTGATCATTCCCTGTGAGACCAGTATTAGTTTCCGATACACCACTCCAGGTTCAATATATTCCTTGGACATTCACATTGACGATGAAACACATAAATCATAAATCGCATCGGAATGAAATACAAAAGGCAAACTGCCGCGTAAGTACAAGAATAGAGACTCTTCTTACAGTCGGTGCTTTGAGCATTCCCTGTGAGACCAGTTTTAGTTTCCGATACACCTCAGCAGGTTCAATGTATTTCTAGGACCTTCACATTGACGATGAAACACAGAAATCGCATCGGAATTAAATACAAAAGGCACAATGTCGCCTTAAGTACAAGAATAGAGACTCTTCTTACAGTCGGTTCATTGATCATTCCCTGTGAGACCAGTATTAGTTTCCGATACACCACTCCGGGTTCAATGTATTCCTTGGACATTCACATTGACGATGAAACACAGAAATCGCATCGGAATGAAATACAAAAGGCAAACTGCCGCGTAAGTACAAAAATAGAGACTCTTCTTACAGTCGGTGCTTTCTGCATTCCCTGTGAGATCAGTATTAGATTCCGATACACCTCAGCAGGTTCAATGTATTTCTAGGACCTTCACGTTGACAATGAAACACAGAAATCGCATCTGAAATAAATACAAAAGGCACAATGTCGCCTTAAGTACAAGGATAGAGACTCTTCTTATAGTCGGAGCTTTGTGCATTCCCTGTGAGACCAGTATTAGTTTCCGATACACCACTCCAGGTTCAATGTATTCCTTGGACATTCGCATTGACGATGAAACACAGAAATCGCATCGGAATGAAATACAAAAGGCAAACTGCCGCGTAAGTACAAGAACAGAGACTCTTCTTACAGTCGGTGCTTTCAGCATTCCCTGTGAGACAAGTATTAGTTTCCGATACATCTCAGCAGGTTCAATGTATTCCTTGAACCTTCACATTGACGATGAAAGACAGAAATCGCATCGGAATTAAATACAAAAGGCACAATGTCGCCTGAAGTACAAGAATAGAGACTCTTCTTACAGTCGGTGCTTTGAGCATTCCCTGTGAGACCAGCATTAAATTCCGATACACCACTCCAGGTTCAAGGTATTCCTTAGACCTTCACATTTACGATGAAACACAGAAATCGCATCGGAATGAAATACAAAAGGCAAAGTGCCACGTAAGTACAAGAATAGAGACTCTTCTTACAGTCGGTGATTTCAGCATTCCCTGTGAGACCAGTATTAGTTTCCGATACACCTCAGCAGGGTCAATGTATTCCTAGGACCGTCCCATTGACGTTGAAACACAGAAATCGCATCGGAATTAAACACAAAAGGCACAATGCCGCCTTAAGTACAAGAATAGAGACTCTTCTTACAGTCGGTGCTTTGAGCATTCCCTGTGAGACCAGTATTAGTTTCCGATACACCACTGCAGGTTCATTGTAATCCTAGGACCTTCACATTGACGATGAAACACAGAAATCGCATCGGAATTAAATACAAAAGGCACAATGACGCCTTAAGTACAAGAATAGAGACTCTTCTTACAGTCGGATCTTTGATCAATCCCTGTGAGACCAGTATTAGTTTCCGATACACCACTCCAGGTTCAATATATTCCTTGGACATTCACATTGACGATGAAACACATAAATCATAAATCGCATCGGAATGAAATACAAAAGGCAAACTGCCGCCTTAAGTACAAGAAGAGAGACTCCTCTTACAGTCGGTGTTTTCTGCATTCCCTGTGAGACCAGTATTAGTTTCCGATACACCTCAGCAGGTTCAATGTATTCCTAGGACGTTCACATTGACAATGAAACACAGAAATCGCATCTGAAATAAATACAAAAGGCACAATGTCGCCTTAAGTACAAGAACAGAGACGCTTCTTATGGTCGGTGCTTTGAGCATTCCCTGTGAGACCAGTATTAGTTTCCGATACACCACTCCAGGTTCAATGTATTCCTTGGACATCCACATTGACGAGGAAACACAGAAATCGCATCGGAATGAAATACAAAAGGCAAACTGCCGCGTAAGTACAAGAATAGAGACTCTTCTTACAGTCGGTGCTTTGAGCATTCCCTGTGAGACCAGTTTTAGTTTCCGATACACCTCAGCAGGTTCAATGTATTCCTAAGACCTTCACATTGACGATGAAACACGGAAATCGCATCGGAATTTAATACAAAAGGCACAATGTCGCTTTAAGTACAAGAATAGAGACTCTTCTTACACTCGGTGCTTTGAGCATTTCCTGTGAGACCAGTATTAGTTTACGATACACCACTGTAGGTTCAATGTATTCCTTGTACCTTCACATTGACGATGAAACACAGAAATCGCATCGGAATGAAATACAAAAGGCAAAATGCCGACTAAGTACAAGAATAGAGACTCTTCTTACAGTCGGTGCTTTCTGCATTCCCTGTGAGACCAGTATTAGTTTCCGATACACCTCAGCAGGTTCTATGTATTCCTAGGATCTTCACATTGACGATCACACACAGAAATCGCATCGGAATTAAATACAAAAGGGGCATTGCCGCCAAAGTACAAGAATAGAGACTCTTCTTACAGTCGGTGAATTGAGCATTCCCTGTGAGACCAGAATTAGTTTCCGATAAACCACTCCAGGTTCAATGTATTCCTAGGACATTTTCATTGACGATGAAACACAGAAATCGCATCGGAATTAAATACAAAATGCAAACTGCCGCGTAAGTACAAGAATAGAGACTCTTCTTACAGTCGGTGCTTTCAGCATTCCCTGTGAGACCAGTATTAGTTTCCGATACACCACTGGAGGTTCAATGTAATCCTAGGACCTTCACATTGACGATGAAACACAGAAATCGCATCGGAATTAAATACAAAAGGCACAATGTCGCCTTAAGTACAAGAATAGAGACCCTTATTACACTCGGTGCTTTGAGCATTCCCTGTGAGACCAGTATTAGTTTCCGATACACCACTCCAGGATCAATGTATTCCTTGGACATTCACATTGACGATGACACACAGAAATCGCATCGGAATGAAATACAAAAGGCAAACTGTCGCGTAAGTACAAGAATTGAGACTCTTCTTACAGTCGGTGATTAAAGCATTCCCTGTGAGACCAGTTTTAGTTTCCGATACACCTCATCAGGTTCAATGTATTCCTAGGACCTTCACATTGACGATGAAACTCAGAAATCGCATCGGAATTAAATACAAAAGGCACAATGTCGCCTTAAGTACAAGAATAGAGACTCTTCTTACAGTCGGTGCTTTGAGCATTCCCTGTGAGACCAGTATTAGTTTCCGATACACCACTCCAGGATCAATGTAATCCTTGGACATTCACATTGACGATGAAACACAGAAATCGCATCGGAATGAAATACAAAAGGAGAACTGCCGCGTAAGTACAAGAATAGAGACTCTTCTTGCGGTCGGTCCTTTCAGCATTCCCTGTGAGACCAGTATTAGTTTCCGATACACCTCAGCAGGTTCAATGTATTCCTAGGACCCTCACATTGACGATGAAACACAGAAATCGCATCGGAATTAAATACAAAAGGCACAATGTCGCCTTAATTACAAGAATAGGGACTCTTTTTACAGTCGGTGCTTTGAGCATTCCCTGTGAGACCAGAATTAGTTTCCGATACACCACTCCAGGTTCAATGTATTCCTTGGACCTTCACATTGACGATGAAACACAGAAATCGCATCGGAATTAAATACAAAAGGAATCGCCGCGTAAGTACAAGAATAGAGACTCTTCTAACAGTCGGTGCCTTCAGCATTCCCTGTGAGACCAGTATTAGTTTCCGATACACCTCAGCTGGTTCAATGTATTCCTAGGACCTTCACATTGACGATGAAACACGGAAATCGCATCGGAATTTAATACAAAAGGCACAATGTCGCTTTAAGTACAAGAATAGAGACCCTTCTTATACTCGGTGCTTTGAGCATTTCCTGTGAGACCAGTATTAGTTTACGATACACCACTGTAGGTTCAATGTATTCCTAGGACCTTCACATTGACGATGAAACACAGAAATCGCATCGGAATTAAATACAAAAGGCAAAATGCCGCCTAAGTACAAGAATAAGGACTCTGCTTACAGTCGGTGCTTTCAGCATTCCCTGTGAGACCAGTATTAGTTTCCGATACACCTCAGCAGGTTCAATGTATTCCTAGGACCTTCACATTGACGATGAAACACAGAAATCACATCGGAATTAAATACAAAAGGGGCAATGCCGCCTAAGTACAAGAATAGAGACTCTTCTTACAGTCGGTGAAATGAGCATTCCCTGTGAGACCAGAATTAGTTTCCGATAAACCACTCCAGGTTCAATGTATTCCTTGGACATTTACATTGACGATGAAACACAGAAATTGAATCGGAATTAAATACAAAATGCAAACTGCCGCGTAAGTACAAGAATAGAGACTCTTCTTACAGTCGGTGATTTCAGCATTCCCTGTGAGACCAGTATTAGTTTCCGATACACCACTGGAGGTTCAATGTAATCCTAATACCTTCACATTGACGATGAAACACAGAAATCGCATCGGAATTAAATACAAAAGGCACAATGTCGCCTTAAGTACAAGAATAGAGACCCTTATTACACTCGGTGCTTTGAGCATTCCCTGTGAGACCAGTATTAGTTTCCGATACACCACTCCAGGTTCAATGTATTCCTTGGACATTCACATTGACGATGACACACAGAAATCGCATCGGAATGAAATGCATAAGGCAAACTGCCGCGTAAGTACAAGAATAGATACTCTTCTTACAGTCGGTGCTTTCAGCATTCCCTGTGAGACCAGTATTAGTTTCCGATACACCTCAGCAGGTTCAATGTATTCCTAGGACCTTCACATTGACGATGCAACACAGAAATCGCATCGGAATTAATACAAAAGGCACAATGCAGTCTTAAGTACAAGAATAGAGACTCTTCTTACAGTCGGTGCTTTCAGCATTCCCTGTGAGACCAGTATTAGTTTCCGATACACCACTGCAGGTTCAATGTATTCCTTGGACCTTCACATTGACGATGAAACACAGAAATCGCATCGGAATTAAATACAAAAGGCACAATGCCGCATTAAGTGCAAGAATAGAGACTCTTCTTACAGTCGGTGCTTTCAGTATTCCCTGTGAGACCAGTATTAGTTTCCGATACACCTTAGCAGGTTCAATGTATTCCTAGGACCTTCACATTGACGATGAAACACAGAAATCGCATTGGAATTAAATACAAAAGGCGCAATGCCGCCTTAAGTACAAGAATAGAGACTCTTCTTACAGTCGGTGCTTTGAGCATTCCCTGTGTGACCAGAATTAGTTTCCGATACACCACTCCATGTTCAATGTATTCATTGGACATTCACATTGACGATGAAACACAGAAATCGCATCGGAATGAAATACAAAAGGCAAACTGCCGCGTAAGTACAAGAATTGAGACTCTTCTTACAGTCGGTGCTTTCAGCATTCCCTGTGAGACCAGTTTTAGTTTCCGATACACCTCATCAGGTTCAATGTATTCCTAGGACCTTCACATTGACGATGAAACTCAGAAATCGCATCGGAATTAAATACAAAAGGCACAATGTCACCTTAAGTACAAGAATAGAGACTCTTCTTACAGTCGTGCTTTGAGCATTCCCTGTGAGACCAGTATTAGTTTCCGATACACCACTCCCGGTTCAATGTAATCCTTGGACATTCACATTGACGATGAAACACAGAAATCGCATCGGAATGAAATACAAAAGGAGAACTGCCGCGTAAGTACAAGAATAGAGACTCTTCTTACGGTCGGTGCTTTCAGCATTCCCTGTGTGACCAGTATTAGTTTCCGATACACCACTGCAGGTTCAATGAAGTCCTAGGACCTTCACATTGACGATGAAACACAGAAATCGCATCGGAATTAAATACAAAAGCCACAATGTCGCTTTAAGTACAAGAATAGAGAATCTTCTTACACTCGGTGCTTTGAGCATTCCCTGTGAGACCAGTATTAGTTTCAGATACACCACTGCAGGTTCAATGTATTCCTTGGACCTTCACATTGACGATGAAACACAGAAATCGCATCGGAATGAAATACAAAAGGCAAACTGCCGCGAAAGTGCAAGAATAGAGACTCTTCTTACAGTCGGTGCTTTGAGCATTCCCTGTGAGACCAGTATTAGTTTCCGATACACCTCAGCAGGTTCAATGTATTCCTAGGACCTTCACATTGACGATAAAACACAGAAATCGCATCGGAATTAACTACAAAAGGCACAATGTCGCCTTAAGTACAAGAATAGAGACTCTTCTTACACTCGGTGCTTTGAGCATTCCCTGTGTGACCAGTATTAGTTTCCGATACACCTCAGCAGGTTAAATGTATTCCTAGGACCTTCACATTAACGATGAAACACAGAAATCGCATCGGAATTAAATACAAAAGGCGCAATGCCGCCTTAAGTACAAGAATAGAGACTCTTCTTACAGTCGGTGAATTGAGCATTCTCTGTGAGACCAGAATTAGTTTCCGATACACCACTCCAGGTTCAATGTATTCCTTGGACATTCACATTGACGATGAAACACAGAAATCGCATCGGAATGAAAAACAAAAGGCAAACTGCCGCGTAAGTACAAGAATAGAGATTCTTCTTATAGTCGGTGATTTCAGAATTCCCTGTGAGACCAGTTTTAGTTTCCGATACACCTCATCAGGTTCAATGTATTCCTAGGACCTTCACATTGACGATGATACTCAGAAATCGCATCGGAATTAAATACAAAAGGCACAATGTCGCCTTAAGTACAGGAATAGAGACTCTTCTTACAGTCGGTGCTTTGAGCATTCCCTGTGAGACCAGTATTAGTTTCCGATACACTACTCCAGGTTCAATGTAATCCTTGGACATTCACATTGATGATGAAACACAGAGATCGCTTCGGAATGAAACACAAAAGGAGAACTGCCGCGGAAGTACAAGAATAGAGAATCTTCTTACGGTCGGTGCTTTCAGCATTCCCTGTGTGACCAGTATTAGTTTCCGATACACCTCAGCAGGTTCAATGTATTCCTAGGACCTTCACATTGACAATGAAACACAGAAACCGCATCTGAAATTAATACAAAAGGCACAATGTCGCCTTAAGTACAAGGATAGAGAATCTTCTTATAGTCGGTGCTTTGAGCATTCCCTGTGAGACCAGTATTAGTTTCCGATACACCACTCCAGGTTCAATGTATTCCTTGGACATTCACATTGACGATGAAACACAGAAATCGCATCGGAATTAAATACAAAGGCCACAATGTCGCCTTAAGTACAAGAATAGAGAATCTTCTTACACTCGGTGCTTTGAGCATTCCCTGTGAGACCAGTATTAGTTTCAGATACACCACTGCAGGTTCAATGTATTCCTTGGACCTTCACATTGGCGATGAAACACAGAAATCGCATCGGAATGAAATACAAAAGGCAAACTGCAGCGAAAGTACAAGAATAGAGACTCTTCTTACAGTCGGTGCTTTGAGCATTCCCTGTGAGACCAGTATTAGTTTCCGATACACCTCAGCAGGTTCAATGTATTCCTAGGACCTTCACATTGACGATGAAACACAGAAATCGCATCGGAATGAAATACAAAAGGCAAACTGCCGCGAAAGTACAAGAATAGGGACTCTTCTTACAGTCGGTGCTTTGAGCACTCCCTGTGAGACCAGTATTAGTTTCCGATACACCTCAGCAGGTTCAGTGTATTCCTTGGACCTTCACATTGACGATGAAACACAGAAATCGCATCGGAATTAAATACAAAATGTGCAATGCCGCCTTAAGTACAAGAATAGAGACTCTTCTTACAGTCGGTGCTTTGAACATTCCCTGTGAGACCAGAATTATTTTCCGGTACACCACTACAGGTTCAATGTATTCCTTGGACATTCACATTGACGATGAAACACAGAAATCGCATCGGAATTAAATACAAAAGGCAAAATGCCGCGTAAGTACAAGAATAGAGACTCTTCTTACAGTCGGTGCTTTCAGCATTCCCTGTGAGACCAGTATTAGTTTCCGATACACCTCAGCAGGTTCAATGTATACCTAGGACCTTCACATTGACGATGAAACACAGAAATCGCATCGGAATTAAATACAAATGGCGCAATGCCGCCTTAAGTACAAGAATAGAGACTCTTCTTACAGTCGGTGAATTGAGCATTCTCTGTGAGACCAGAATTAGTTTCCGATACACCACTCCAGGTTCAATGTATTCCTTGGACATTCACATTGACGATGAAACACAGAAATCGAATCGGAATGAAATACAAAAGGCAAACTGCCGCGTAAGTACAAGAATAGAGATTCTTCTTACAGTCGGTGATTTCAGAATTCCCTGTGAGACCAGTTTTAGTTTCCGATTCCCCTCATCAGGTTCAATGTATTCCTAGGACCTTCACATTGACGATGATACTCAGAAATCGCATAGGAATTAAATACGAAAGGCACAATGTCGCCTTAAGTACAGGAATAGAGACTCTTCTTACAGTCGGTGCTTTGAGCATTCCCTGTGAGACCAGTATTAGTTTCCGACACACTACTCCAGGTTCAATGTAATCCTTGGACATTCACATTGACGATGAAACACAGAGATCGCTTCGGAATGAAACACAAAAGGAGAACTGCCGCGGAAGTACAAGAATAGAGAATCTTCTTACGGTCGGTGCTTTCAGCATTCCCTGTGTGACCAGTATTAGTTTCCGATACACCTCAGCAGGTTCAATGTATTCCTAGGACCTTCACATTGACAATGAAACACAGAAACCGCATCTGAAATAAATACAAAAGACACAATGTCGCCTTAAGTACAAGGATAGAGACTCTTCTTATAGTCGGTGCTTTGAGCATTCCCTGTGAGACCAGTATTAGTTTCCGATACACCACTCCAGGTTCAATGTATTCCTTGGACATTCACATTGACGATGAAACACAGAAATCGCATCGGAATGAAATACAAAAGGCAAACTGCCGCGAAAGTACAAGAATAGAGACTCTTCTTACAGTCGGTGCTTTCAGCATTCCCTGTGAGACCAGTTTTAGTTTCCGATACATCTCAGCAGGTTCAATGTATTCCTAGGACCTTCACATTGACGATGAAACACAGAAATCGCATCGGAATTAAATACAAAGGCCACAATGTCGCCTTAAGTACAAGAATAGAGAATCTTCTTACACTCGGTGCTTTGAGCATTCCCTGTGAGACCAGTATAAGTTTCAGATACACCACTGCAGGTTCAATGTATTCCTTGGACCTTCACATTGACGATGAAACACAGAAATCGCATCGGAATGATATACAAAAGGCAAACTGCAGCGAAAGTACAAGAATAGAGACTCTTCTTACAGTCGGTGCTTTGAGCATTCCCTGTGAGACCAGTATTAGTTTCCGATACACCTCAGCAGGTTCAATGTATTCCTAGGACCTTCACATTGACGATGAAACACAGAAATCGCATCGGAATTAACTACAAAAGGCACAATGTCGCCTTAAGTACAAGAATAGAGACTCTTCTTACACTCGGTGCTTTGAGCATTCCCTGTGAGACCAGTATTAGTTTCCGATACACCACTGCAGGTTCAATGTATTCCTTGGACATTCACATTGACGATGAAACACAGAAATCGCATCGGAATTAAATACAAAAGGCAAAACGCCGCGTAAGTACAAGAATAGAGACTCTTCTTACAGTCGGTGCTTTCAGCATTCCCTGTGAGACCAGTATTAGTTTCCGATACACCTCAGCAGGTTCAATGTATACCTAGGACCTTCACATTGACGATGAAACACAGAAATCGCATCGGAATTAAATACAAAAGGCGCAATGCCGCCTTAAGTACAAGAATAGAGACTCTTCTTACAGTCGGTGAATTGAGCATTCTCTGTGAGACCAGAATTAGTTTCCGATACACCACTCCAGGTTCAATGTATTCCTTGGACATTCACATTGACGATGAAACACAGAAATCGCATCGGAATGAAATACAAAAGGCAAACTGCCGCGTAAGTACAAGAATAGGGATTCTTCTTACAGTCGGTGATTTCAGAATTCCCTGTGAGACCAGTTTTAGTTTCCGATACACCTCATCAGGTTCAATGTATTCCTAGGACCTTCACATTGACGATGAAACTCAGAAATCGCATCGGAATTAAATACAAAAGGCACAATGTCGCCTTTAGTACAAGAATAGAGACTCTTCTTACAGTCGGTGCTTTGAGCATTCCCTGTGAGACCAGTATTAGTTTCCGATACACCACTGCAGGTTCAATGTATTCCTTGGACCTTCACATTGACGATGAAACACAGAAATCGCATCGGAATGAAATACAAAAGGCAAACTGCCGCGAAAGTGCAAGAATAGAGACTCTTCTTACAGTCGGTGCTTTGAGCATTCCCTGTGAGACCAGTATTAGTTTCCGATACACCTCAGCAGGTTCAATGTATTCCTAGGACCTTCACATTGACGATAAAACACAGAAATCGCATCGGAATTAACTACAAATGGCACAATGTCGCCCTAAGTACAAGAATAGAGACTCTTCTTACACTCGGTGCTTTGAGCATTCCCTGTGTGACCAGTATTAGTTTCCGATACACCTCAGCAGGTTAAATGTATTCCTAGGACCTTCACATTAACGATGAAACACAGAAATCGCATCGGAATTAAATACAAAAGGCGCAATGCCGCCTTAAGTACAAGAATAGAGACTCTTCTTACAGTCGGTGAATTGAGCATTCTCTGTGAGACCAGAATTAGTTTCCGATACACCACTCCAGGTTCAATGTATTCCTTGGACATTCACATTGACGATGAAACACAGAAATCGCATCGGAATGAAATACAAAAGGCAAACTGCCGCGTAAGTACAAGAATAGAGATTCTTCTTACAGTCGGTGATTTCAGAATTCCCTGTGAGACCAGTTTTAGTTTCCGATACACCTCATCAGGTTCAATGTATTCCTAGGACCTTCACATTGACGATGATACTCAGAAATCGCATAGGAATTAAATACAAAAGGCACAATGTCGCCTTAAGTACAGGAATAGAGACTCTTCTTACAGTCGGTGCTTTGAGCATTCCCTGTGAGACCAGTATTAGTTTCCGATACACTACTCCAGGTTCAATGTAATCCTTGGACATTCACATTGACGATGAAACACAGAGATCGCTTCGGAATGAAACACAAAAGGAGAACTGCCGCGGAAGTACAAGAATAGAGAATCTTCTTACGGTCGGTGCTTTCAGCATTCCCTGTGTGACCAGTATTAGTTTCCGATACACCTCAGCAGGTTCAATGTATTCCTAGGACCTTCACATTGACAATGAAACACAGAAACCGCATCTGAAATAAATACAAAAGGCACAATGTCGCCTTAAGTACAAGGATAGAGACTCTTCTTATAGTCGGTGCTTTGAGCATTCCCTGTGAGACCAGTATTAGTTTCCGATACACCACTCCAGGTTCAATGTATTCCTTGGACATTCACATTGACGATGAAACACAGAAATCGCATCGGAATGAAATACAAAAGGCAAACTGCCGCGAAAGTACAAGAATAGAGACTCTTCTTACAGTCGGTGCTTTCAGCATTCCCTGTGAGACCAGTTTTAGTTTCCGATACACCTCAGCAAGTTCAATGTATTCCTAGGACCTTCACATTGACGATGAAACACAGAAATCGCATCGGAATTACATACAAAGGCCACAATGTCGCCTTAAGTACAAGAATAGAGAATCTTCTTACACTCGGTGCTTTGAGCATTCCCTGTGAGACCAGTATTAGTTTCAGATACACCACTGCAGGTTCAATGTATTCCTTGGACCTTCACATTGACGATGAAACACAGAAATCGCATCGGAATGAAATACAAAAGGCAAACTGCAGCGAAAGTACAAGAATAGAGACTCTTCTTACAGTCGGTGCTTTGAGCATTCCCTGTGAGACCAGTATTAGTTTCCGATACACCTCAGCAGGTTCAATGTATTCCTAGGACCTTCACATTGACGATGAAACACAGAAATCGCATCGGAATTAACTACAAAAGGCACAATGTCGCCTTAAGTACAAGAATAGAGACTCTTCTTACACTCGGTGCTTTGAGCATTCCCTGTGAGACCAGTATTAGTTTCCGATACACCACTGCAGGTTCAATGTATTCCTTGGACCTTCACATTGACGATGAAACACAGAAATCGCATCGGAATGCAATAGAAAAGGCAAACTGCCGCGAAAGTACAAGAATAGAGACTCTTCTTACAGTCGGTGCTTTGAGCACTCCCAGTGAGACCAGTATTAGTTTCCGATACACCACAGCAGGTTCAATGTATTCCTTGGACCTTCACATTGACGATGAAACACAGAAATCGCATCGGAATTGAATACAAAATGTGCAATGCCGCCTTAAGTACAAGAATAGAGACTCTTCTTACAGTCGGTGCTTTGAACATTCCTTGTGAGACCAGAATTAGTTTCCGATACACCACTACAGGTTCAATGTATTCCTTGGACATTCACATTGACGATGAAACACAGAAATCGCATCGGAATTAAATACAAAAGGCAAAATGCCGAGTAAGTACAAGAATAGAGACTCTTCTTCCAGTCGGTGCTTTCAGCATTCCCTGTGAGACCAGTATTAGTTTCCGATTCACCACTGCAGGTTCAATGTATTCATTGGACCTTCACATTGACGATGAAACACAGATATCGCATCGGAATTAAATACAAAAGGCGCAATGCCGCCTTAAGTACAAGAATAGAAACTCTTCTTACAGTCGGTGAATTGAGCATTCTCTGTGAGACCAGAATTAGTTTCCGATACACCTCTCCAGGTTCAATGTATTCCTTGGACATTCACATTGACGATGAAACACAGAAATCGCATCGGAATGAAATACAAAAGGCAAACTGCCGCGTAAGTACAAGAATAGGGATTCTTCTTACAGTCGGTGATTTCAGAATTCCCTGTGAGACCAGTTTTAGTTTCTGATACACCTCATCAGGTTCAATGTATTCCAAGGACCTTCACATTGACGATGAAATTCAGAAATCGCATCGGAATTAAATACAAAAGGCACAATGTCGCCTTAAGTACAAGAATAGAGACTCTTCTTACAGTCGGTGCTTTGAGCATTCCCTGTGAGACCAGTATTAGTTTCCGATACACCACTCCAGGTTCAATGTAATCCTTGGACCTTCACATTTACGATGAAACACAGAAATCGCTTCGGAATGAAACACAAAAGAAGAACTGCCGCGTAAGTACAAGAATAGAGACTCTTCTTACGGTCGGTGCTTTCAGCATTCCCTGTGTGACCAGTATTAGTTTCCGATACACCTCAGCAGGATCAATGTATTCCTAGGACCTTCACATTGACGATGAAACACAGAAATCGCATCGGAATTAAATACAAAAGGCGCAATGCCGCCTTAAGTACAAGAATAGAGACTCTTCTTACAGTCGGAGCTTTGAGCATTCCCTGTGAGACCAGAATTAGTTTCCGATACACCACTACAGGTTCAATGTATTCCTTGGACATTCACATTGACGATGAAACACAGAAATCGCATCGGAATGAAATACAAAAGGCAAAATGCCGCGTAAGTACAAGAATAGAGACTCTTCTTACGGTCGGTGCTTTCAGCATTCCCTGTGTGACCAGTATTAGTTTCCGATACACCACTCCAGGTTCAATGTATTCCTTGGACCTTCACGTTGACGATGAAACACAGAAATCGCATCTGAATGAAATACAAAAGGCAAATCGCCGCGTAAGTACAAGAATAGAGACTCTTCTTACAGTCGGTGCTTTCAGCATTCCCTGTGAGACCAGTATTAGTTTCCGATACACCTCAGCAGGTTCAATGTATTCCTAGGACCTTCACATTGACGATGACACACGGAAATCGCATCGGAATTTAATACAAAAGGCACAATGTCGCTTTAAGTACAAGAATAGAGACTCTTCTTAGACTCGTTGCTTTGAGCATTTCCTGTGAGACCAGTATTAGTTTACGATACACCACTTCAGGTTCAATGTATTCCTTGTACCTTCACATTGACGATGAAACACAGAAATCGCATCGGAATGAAATACAAAAGGCAAAATACCGCGTAAGTACAAGAATAGAGACTCTTCTTAAAGTCGGTGCTTTCAGCATTACCTGTGAGACCAGTATTAGTTTCCGACACACCTCAGCAGGTTCAATGTATTCCTAGGACCTTCACATTGACGATGAAACACAGAAATCGCATCGGAATTACATACAAAATGGGCAATGCCGCCTTAAGTACAAGAATAGAGACTCTTCTTACAGTCGGTGAATTGAGCATTCCCTGTGAGACCAGAATTAGTTTCCGATAAACCACTCCAGGTTCAATGTATTCCTTGGACATTGATATAGACGATGAAACACAGAAATCGCATCGGAATGAAATACAAAATGCAAACTGCCGCGTAAGTACAAGAATAGAGACTCATCTTACAGTCGGTGATTTCAGCATTCCCTGTGAGACCTGTATTAGTTTCCGATACACCTCAGCAGGTTCAATGTATTCCTAGGACCTTCACATTGACGATGAAACACAGAAATCGCATCGGAATTAAATACAAAAGGTGAAATGCCGCTTAAGTACAAGAATAGAGACTCTTCTTACAGTCGGTGCTTTCAGCATTCCCTGTGAGACCAGTATTAGTTTCCGATACACCTCAGCAGGTTCAATGTATTTTCTAGGACCTTCACATTGACGATGAAACACAGAAATCGCATCGGAATTAAATACAAAAGGCGCAATGCCGCCTTAAGTACAAGAATAGAGACTCTTCTTACAGTCGGTGAATTGAGCATACCCTGTGAGACCAGAATTAGTTTCCGATACACCACTCCAGGTTAGATATATTCCTTGGACATTCACATTGACGATGAAACACAGAAATCGCATCGGAATGAAATACAAAAGGCAAACTGCCGCGTAAGTACAAGAATAGAGACTCTTCTTACAGTCGGTGATTTCAGAATTCCCTGTGAGACCAGTTTTAGTTTCCGATACACCTTATCAGGATCAATGTATTCCTAGGACCTTCACATTGACGATGAAACTCAGAAATCGCATCGGAATTAAATACAAAAGGCACAATGTCGCCTTAAGTACAAGAATAGAGACTCTTCATACAGTCGGTGCTTTAAGCATTCCCTGTGAGACCAGTATTAGTTTCCGATACACCACTCCAGGTCCAATGTAATCCTTGGACATTCACATTGACGATGAAACACAGAAATCGCATCGGAATGAAACACAAAAGGAGAACTGCCGCGTAAGTACAAGAATAGAGACTCTTCTTACGGTCGGTGCTTTCAGCATTCCCTGTGTGACCAGTATTAGTTTCCGATACACCTCAGCAGGTTCAATGTATTCCTAGGACCTTCACATTGACGATGAAACACAGAAATCGCATCGGAATTAAATAAAAAGGCACAATGCCGCCTTAAGTACAAGAATAGAGACTCTTCTTACAGTCGGTGCTTTGAGCATTCCCTGTGAGCACAGAATTAGTTTCCGATACACCACTACAGGTTCAATGTATTCCTTGGACATTCACATTGACGATGAAACACAGAAATCTCATCGGAAAGAAATACAAAAGGCAAAATGCCGCGTAAGTACAAGAATAGAGACTCTTCTTACAGTCGGTGCTTTGAGCATTCCCTGTGAGACCAGTATTAGTTTCCGATACACCTCAGCAGGTTCAATGTATTCCTAGGACCTCCCCACATTGACGATGAAACACAGAAATCGCATCGGAATTAAATACAAAAGGCCCAATGCCGCCTTAAGTACAAGAATAGAGACTCTTCTTACAGTCGGTGAATTGAGCATTCCCTGTGAGACCAGAATTAGTTTCCGATACACCACTCCAGGTTCAATGTATTCCTTGGACATTCACATTGACGATGTAACACAGAAATCGCATCGGAATGGAATACAAAAGGCAAACTGCCGCGAAAGTACAAGAATAGAGACTCTTCTTACAGTCGGTGATTTCAGCATTCCCTGTGAGACCAGTTTTAGTTTCCGATACACCTCATCAGGTTCAATGTATTCCTAGGACCTTCACATTGACGATGAAACTCAGAAATCGCATCGGAATTAAATACAAAAGGCACAATGTCGCCTTAAGTACAAGAATAGAGACTCTTCTTACAGTCGGTGCTTTGAGCATTCCCTGTGAGACCAGTATTAGTTTCCGATACACCACTCCAGGTTCAATGTAATCCTTGGACATTCACATTGACGATGAAACACAGAAATCGCATCAGAATGAAATACAAAAGGAGAACCGACGCGTAAGTACAAGAATAGAGACTCTTCTTACGGTCGGTGCTTTCAGCATTCCCTGTGTGACCAGTATTAGTTTCCGATACACCTCAGCAGGTTCAATGTATTCCTAGGACCATCACATTGACGATGAAACACAGAAATCGCATCGGAATTAAATACAAAAGGCGCAATGCCGCCTTAAGTACAAGAATAGAGACTCTTCTTACAGTCCGTGCTTTGAGCATTCCCTGTGAGACCAGAATTAGTTTCCGATACACCACTACAAGTTCAATGTATTCCTTGGACATTCACATTGACGATGAAACACAGAAATCGTATCGGAATTAAATACAAAAGGCAAACTGCCGCGTATGTACAAGAATAGAGACTCTTCTCACAGTCGGTGCTTTCAGCATTCCCTGTGAGACCAGTATTAGTTTCTGATACACCTCAACAGGTTCAATGCATTCCTAGGACCTTCACATTGACGTTGAAACACAGAAATCGCATCTGAAATTAATACAAAAGGCACAAAGTCGCCTTAAGTACAACGATAGAGACTCTTCTTATAGTCGGTGCTTTGAGCATTCCCTGTGAGACCAGTATTAGTTTCCGATACACCACTCCAGGTTCAATGTATTCCTTGGACATTCACATTGACGATGAAACACAGAAATCGCATCGGAATGAAATACAAAAGGCAAACTGCCGCGTAAGTACAAGAATAGAGACTCTTCTTACAGTCGGTGCTTTCAGCATTCCCTGTGAGACCAGTTTTAGTTTCCGATACACCTCAGCAGGTTCAATGAATTCCTAGGACCTTCACATTGACGATGAAACACAGAAATCGCATCGGAATTAAATACAAAAGCCACAATGTCGCCTTGTACAAGAATAGAGAATCATCTTACACTCGGTGCTTTGAGCATTCCCTGTGAGACCAGTATTAGTTTCAGATACACCACTGCAGGTTCAATGTATTCCTTGGACCTTCACATTGGCGATGAAACACAGAAATCGCATCGGAATGAAATACAAAAGGCAAACTGCCGCGAAATTACAAGAATAGAGACTCTTCTTACAGTCGGTGCTTTGAGCATTCCCTGTGAGACAAGTATTAGTTTCCGATACACCTCAGCAGGTTCTATGTATTCCTAGGACCTTCACATTGACGATGAAACACAGAAATCGCATCGGAATTAACTACAAAAGGCACAATGTCGCCTTAAGTACAAGAATAGAGACTCTTCTTACACTCGGTGCTTTGAGCATTCCCTGTGAGACCAGTATTAGTTTCTGATTCACCACTGCAGGTTCAATGTATTCATTGGACCTTCACATTGACGATGAAACACAGAAATCGCATCGGAATGAAATACAAAACGCAAACTGCCACGAAAGTACAAGAATAGAGACTCTTCTTACAGTGGGTGCTTTGAGCATTCCCTGTGAGACCAGTATTAGTTTCCGATACACCTCAGCAGGTTCAATGTATTCCTAGGACCTTCACATTGACGATGAAACACAGAAATCGCATCGGAATTAAATACAAAAGGTGAAATGCCGCTTAAGTACAAGAATAGAGACTCTTCTTACAGTCGGTGCTTTCAGCATTCCCTGTGAGACCAGTATTAGTTTCCGATACACCTCAGCAGGTTCAATGTATTTTCTAGGACCTTCACATTGACGATGAAACACAGAAATCGCATCGGAATTAAATACAAAAGGCGCAATGCCGCCTTAAGTACAAGAATAGAGACTCTTCTTACAGTCGGTGAATTGAGCATACCCTGTGAGACCAGAATTAGTTTCCGATACACCACTCCAGGTTAGATATATTCCTTGGACATTCACATTGACGATGAAACACAGAAATCGCATCGGAATGAAATACAAAAGGCAAACTGCCGCGTAAGTACAAGAATAGAGACTCTTCTTACAGTCGGTGATTTCAGAATTCCCTGTGAGACCAGTTTTAGTTTCCGATACACCTTATCAGGATCAATGTATTCCTAGGACCTTCACATTGACGATGAAACTCAGAAATCGCATCGGAATTAAATACAAAAGGCACAATGTCGCCTTAAGTACAAGAATAGAGACTCTTCATACAGTCGGTGCTTTAAGCATTCCCTGTGAGACCAGTATTAGTTTCCGATACACCACTCCAGGTCCAATGTAATCCTTGGACATTCACATTGACGATGAAACACAGAAATCGCATCGGAATGAAACACAAAAGGAGAACTGCCGCGTAAGTACAAGAATAGAGACTCTTCTTACGGTCGGTGCTTTCAGCATTCCCTGTGTGACCAGTATTAGTTTCCGATACACCTCAGCAGGTTCAATGTATTCCTAGGACCTTCACATTGACGATGAAACACAGAAATCGCATCGGAATTAAATAAAAAGGCACAATGCCGCCTTAAGTACAAGAATAGAGACTCTTCTTACAGTCGGTGCTTTGAGCATTCCCTGTGAGACCAGAATTAGTTTCCGATACACCACTACAGGTTCAATGTATTCCTTGGACATTCACATTGACGATGAAACACAGAAATCTCATCGGAAAGAAATACAAAAGGCAAAATGCCGCGTAAGTACAAGAATAGAGACTCTTCTTACAGTCGGTGCTTTGAGCATTCCCTGTGAGACCAGTATTAGTTTCCGATACACCTCAGCAGGTTCAATGTATTCCTAGGACCTCCCCACATTGACGATGAAACACAGAAATCGCATCGGAATTAAATACAAAAGGCCCAATGCCGCCTTAAGTACAAGAATAGAGACTCTTCTTACAGTCGGTGAATTGAGCATTCCCTGTGAGACCAGAATTAGTTTCCGATACACCACTCCAGGTTCAATGTATTCCTTGGACATTCACATTGACGATGTAACACAGAAATCGCATCGGAATGGAATACAAAAGGCAAACTGCCGCGAAAGTACAAGAATAGAGACTCTTCTTACAGTCGGTGATTTCAGCATTCCCTGTGAGACCAGTTTTAGTTTCCGATACACCTCATCAGGTTCAATGTATTCCTAGGACCTTCACATTGACGATGAAACTCAGAAATCGCATCGGAATTAAATACAAAAGGCACAATGTCGCCTTAAGTACAAGAATAGAGACTCTTCTTACAGTCGGTGCTTTGAGCATTCCCTGTGAGACCAGTATTAGTTTCCGATACACCACTCCAGGTTCAATGTAATCCTTGGACATTCACATTGACGATGAAACACAGAAATCGCATCAGAATGAAATACAAAAGGAGAACCGACGCGTAAGTACAAGAATAGAGACTCTTCTTACGGTCGGTGCTTTCAGCATTCCCTGTGTGACCAGTATTAGTTTCCGATACACCTCAGCAGGTTCAATGTATTCCTAGGACCATCACATTGACGATGAAACACAGAAATCGCATCGGAATTAAATACAAAAGGCGCAATGCCGCCTTAAGTACAAGAATAGAGACTCTTCTTACAGTCCGTGCTTTGAGCATTCCCTGTGAGACCAGAATTAGTTTCCGATACACCACTACAAGTTCAATGTATTCCTTGGACATTCACATTGACGATGAAACACAGAAATCGTATCGGAATTAAATACAAAAGGCAAACTGCCGCGTATGTACAAGAATAGAGACTCTTCTCACAGTCGGTGCTTTCAGCATTCCCTGTGAGACCAGTATTAGTTTCTGATACACCTCAACAGGTTCAATGCATTCCTAGGACCTTCACATTGACGTTGAAACACAGAAATCGCATCGGAATTAAACACAAAAGGCACAATGTCGCCTTAAGTACAAGAATAGAGACTCTTCTTACAGTCGGTGCTTAGAGCATTCCCTGTGAGACCAGTATTAGTTTCCGATACACCACTGCAGGTTCAATGTAATCCTAGGACCTTCACATTGACGATGTAACACAGAAATCGCATTGGATTTAAATACAAAAGGCACAATGTCGCCTTAAGTACAAGAAAAGAGACTCGTCTTACACTCGGTGCTTTGAGCATTCCCTGTGAGACCAGTATTAGTTTCCGATACACCACTCGAGGTTCAATGTATTCCTCGGACATTCACATTGACGATGAAACACAGAAATCGCATCGGAATGAAATGCAAAAGGCAAACTGCCGCGTAAGTACAAGAATAGAGACTCTTCTTACAGTCGGTTCTTTGATCATTCCCTGTGAGACCAGTATTAGTTTCCGATACACCACTCCAGGTTCAATGTATTCCTTGGACATTCACATTGACGATGAAACACAGAAATCGCATCGGAATGAAATACAGAAGGCAAACTGCCGCGTAAGTACAAGAACAGAGACCCTTCATACAGTCGGTGCTTTCTGCATTCCCTGTGAGACCAGTATTAGTTTCCGATCCACCTCAGCAGGTTCAATGTATTCCTAGGACCTTCACTTTGACAATGAAACACAGAAATCGCATCTGAAATAAATTCAAAAGGCACAATGTCGCCTTAAGTACAAGAATAGAGACTCTTCTTACAGTCGGTACATTGAGCATTCCCTGTGAGACCAGTAATAGTTTCCGATACACTTCTCCATGTTCAATGTATTCCTTGGACATTCACATTGACGATGGAACACAGAAATCGCATCGGAATTAAATACAAAAGGCACAATGTCGCCTTAAGTACAAGAATAGAGACTCTTCTTACATTCGGTGCTTTGAGCATTCCCTGTGAGAGCAGTATTCGTTTCCGATACACCACTGCAGGTTCAATGTATTCCTTCGACCTTCACATCGACGATAAAACACAGAAATCGCATCGGAATTAAATACAAAAGGTGCAATGCCGCCTTAAGTACAAGAATAGCGACTCTTCTTACAGTCGGTGCTTTGAGCATTCCCTGTGAGACCAGTATTAGTTTCCGATACACCACTGCAAGTTCAATGTATTCCTTGCACCTTCACATTGACGATGAAACACAGAAATCGCATCGGAATTAAATAGAAAAGGCGCAATGCCGCCTTAAGTACAAGAATAGAGACTCTTCTTACAGTCGGTGCTTTCAGCATTCCCTGTGAGACCAGTATTAGTTTCCGATACACCTCAGCAGGTTCAATGTATTCCTAGGACCTTCACATTGACGATGCAACACAGAAATCGCATCGGAATTAAATACAAAAGGCACAAAGCCGCATTAAGTACAAGAATAGAGTCTCTTCTTACAGTCGGTGTTTTCAGTATTCCCTGTGAGACCAGTATTAGTTTCCGATACACCTTATCAGGTTCAATGTATTCCTAGGACCTTCACATTGACGATGAAACACAGAAATCGCATTGGAATTAAATACAAAAGGCGCAAAGCCGCCTTAAGTACAAGAATAGAGACTCTTCTTACAGTCGGTGCTTTGAGCATTCCCTGTGAGACCAGAATTAGTTTCCGATACACCACTCCAGGTTCAATGTATTCCTTGGACATTCACATTGACGATGAAACACAGAAATCGCATCGGAATGAAATACAAAAGGCAAACTGCCGCGTAAGTACAAGAATAGAGACTCTTCTTACAGTCGGTGCTTTCAGCATTCCCTGTGAGACCAGTATTAGTTTCCGATACACCTCAGCAGGTTCATTGTATTCCTAGGACCGTCACATTGACGTTGAAACACAGAAATCGCATCGGAATTAAACACAAAAGGCACAATGTCGCCTTAAGTACAAGAATAGAGACTCTTCTTACGGTCGGTGCTTTGAGCATTCCCTGTGAGACCAGTATTAGTTTCCGATACACCACTGCAGGTTCAATGAAATCCTAGGATCTTCACATTGACGATGAAACACAGAAATCGCATCGGAATTAAATACAATAGGCACAATGTCGCCTTAAGTACAAGGATAGAGACTCTTCTTATAGTCGGTGCTTTGAGCAGTCCCTGTGAGACCAGTATTAGTTTCCGGTACACCACTCCAGGTTCAATCTATTCCTTGGACATTCACATTGACGATGAAACACAGAAATCGCATCGGAATGAAATGCAAAAGGCAAACTGCCGCGTAAGTACAAGAATAGAGACTCTTCTTACAGTCGGTTCTTTGATCATTCCCTGTGAGACCAGTATTAGTTTCCGATACACCACTCCAGGTTCAATGTATTCCTTGGACATTCACATTGACGATGAAACACAGAAATCGCATCGGAATGAAATACAGAAGGCAAACTGCCGCGTAAGTACAAGAACAGAGACCCTTCATACAGTCGGTGCTTTCTGCATTCCCTGTGAGACCAGTATTAGTTTCCGATCCACCTCAGCAGGTTCAATGTATTCCTAGGACCTTCACATTGACAATGAAACACAGAAATCGCATCTGAAATAAATTCAAAAGGCACAATGTCGCCTTAAGTACAAGAATAGAGACTCTTCTTACAGTCGGTACATTGAGCATTCCCTGTGAGACCAGTAATAGTTTCCGATACACTTCTCCATGTTCAATGTATTCCTTGGACATTCACATTGACGATGGAACACAGAAATCGCATCGGAATTAAATACAAAAGGCACAATGTCGCCTTAAGTACAAGAATAGAGACTCTTCTTACATTCGGTGCTTTGAGCATTCCCTGTGAGAGCAGTATTCGTTTCCGATACACCACTGCAGGTTCAATGTATTCCTTCGACCTTCACATTGACGATAAAACACAGAAATCGCATCGGAATTAAATACAAAAGGTGCAATGCCGCCTTAAGTACAAGAATAGAGACTCTTCTTACAGTCGGTGCTTTGAGCATTCCCTGTGAGACCAGTATTAGTTTCCGATACACCACTGCAAGTTCAATGTATTCCTTGCACCTTCACATTGACGATGAAACACAGAAATCGCATCGGAATTAAATAGAAAAGGCGCAATGCCGCCTTAAGTACAAGAATAGAGACTCTTCTTACAGTCGGTGCTTTCAGCATTCCCTGTGAGACCAGTATTAGTTTCCGATACACCTCAGCAGGTTCAATGTATTCCTAGGACCATCACATTGACGATGCAACACAGAAATCGCAGCGGAATTAAATACAAAAGGCACAAAGCCGCATTAAGTACAAGAATAGAGTCTCTTCTTACAGTCGGTGCTTTCAGTATTCCCTGTGAGACCAGTATTAGTTTCCGATACACCTTATCAGGTTCAATGTATTCCTAGGACCTTCACATTGACGATGAAACACAGAAATCGCATTGGAATTAAATACAAAAGGCGCAAAGCCGCCTTAAGTACAAGAATAGAGACTCTTCTTACAGTCGGTGCTTTGAGCATTCCCTGTGAGACCAGAATTAGTTTCCGATACACCACTCCAGGTTCAATGTATTCCTTGGACATTCACATTGACGATGAAACACAGAAATCGCATCGGAATGAAATACAAAAGGCAAACTGCCGCGTAAGTACAAGAATAGAGACTCTTCTTACAGTCGGTGCTTTCAGCATTCCCTGTGAGACCAGTATTAGGTTCCGATACACCTCAGCAGGTTCATTGTATTCCTAGGACCGTCACATTGACGTTGAAACACAGAAATCGCATCGGAATTAAACACAAAAGGCACAATGTCGCCTTAAGTACAAGAATAGAGACTCTTCTTACAGTCGGTGCTTTGAGCATTCCCTGTGAGACCAGTATTAGTTTCCGATACACCACTGCAGGTTCAATGAAATCCTAGGATCTTCACATTGACGATGAAACACAGAAATCGCATCGGAATTAAATACAAAAGGCACAATGTCGCCTTAAGTACAAGGATAGAGACTCTTCTTATAGTCGGTGCTTTGAGCATTCCCTGTGAGACCAGTATTAGTTTCCGATACACCACTCCAGGTTCAATCTACTCCTTGGACATTCACATTGACGATGAAACACAGAAATCGCATCGGAATTAAATACAAAAGCCACAATGTCGCTTTAAGTACAAGAATAGAGACTCTTCTTACAGTCGGTGCTTTGAG
Source organism: Schistocerca serialis cubense (assembly GCF_023864345.2). Lineage (NCBI taxonomy): Eukaryota > Metazoa > Arthropoda > Insecta > Orthoptera > Acrididae > Schistocerca > Schistocerca serialis. The sequence goes on from NC_064640.1 coordinate 1,066,143,286, forward strand.
CATTCCCTGTGAGACCAGTATTAGTTTCAGATACACCACTGCAGGTTCAATGTATTCATGGGACCTTCACATTGACGATGAAACACAGAAATAGTTCGGAATGAAATACAAAAGGCAAACTGCCGCGAAAGTACAAGAATAGAGACTCTTCTTACAGTCGGTGCTTTGAGCATTCCCTGTGAGACCAGTATTAGTTTCCGATACACCTCAGCAGGTTCAATGTATTCCTAGGACCTTCACATTGACGATGAAACACAGAAATCGCATCGGAATTAACTACAAAAGGCACAATGTCGCCTTAAGTACAAGAATAGATTCTTCTTACACTCGGTGCTTTGAGCATTCCCTGTGAGACCAGTATTAGTTTCCGATTCACCACTGCAGGTTCAATGTATTCATTGGACCTTCACATTGACGATGAAACACAGAAATCGCATCGGAATGAAATACAAAAGGCAAACTGCCGCGAAAGTACAAGAATAGAGACTCTTCTTACAGTCGGTGCTTTGAGCATTCCCTGTGAGACCAGTATTAGTTTCCGATACACCTCAGCAGGTTCAATGTATTCCTAGGACCTTCACATTGACGATGAAACACAGGAATCGCATCGGAATTAAATACAAAAGGTGCAATGCCGCCTTAAGTACAAGAATAGAGACTCTTCTTACAGTCGGTGCTTTGAGCATTCCCTGTGAGACCAGAATTAGTTTCCGATACACCACTACAGGTTCAATGTATTCCTTGGACATTCACATTGACGATGAAACACAGAAATCGCATCGGAATGAAATACAAAAGGCAAAATGCCGCTTAAGTACAGGAATAGAGACTCTTCTTACAGTCGGTGCTTTCAGCATTCCCTGTGAGACCAGTATTAGTTTCCGATACACCTCAGCAGGTTCAATGTATTGCTAGGACCTTCACATTACACGATGAAACACAGAAATCGCATCGGAATTAAATACAAAAGGCGCAATGCCGCCTTAAGTACAAGAATAGAGACCCTTCTTACAGTCGGTGAATTGAGCATACCCTGTGAGACCAGAATTAGCTTCCGATACACCACTCCAGGTTCAATATATTCCTTGGACATTCACATTGACGATGAAACACAGAAATCGCATCGGAATGAAATACAAAAGGCAAACTGCCGCGTAAGTACAAGAATAGAGACTCTTCTTACAGTCGGTGATTTCAGAATTCCCTGTGAGACCAGTTTTAGTTTCCGATACACCTCATCAGGTTCAATGTATTCCTAGGACCTTCACATTGACGATGAAACTCAGAAATCGCATCGGAATTAAATACAAAAGGCACAATGTCGCCTTAAGTACAAGAATAGAGACTCTTCTTACAGTCGGTGCTTTGAGCATTCCCTGTGAGACCAGTATTAGTTTCCGATACACCACTCAAGGTTCAATGTAATCCTTGGACATTCACATTGACGATGAAACACAGAAATCGCATCGGAATGAAACACAAAAGGAGAACTGCCGCATAAGTACAAGAATAGAGACTCCTCTTACGGTCGGTGCTTTCAGCATTCCCTGTGTGACCAGTATTAGTTTCCGATTCACCTCAGCAGGTTCAATGTATTCCTAGGACCTTCACATTGACGATGAAACACAGAAATCGCATCGGAATTAAATACAAAAGGCGCAATGCCGCCTTAAGTACAAGAATAGTGACTCTTCTTACAGTCGGTGCTTTGAGCATTCCCTGTGAGACCAGAATTAGTTTCCGATACACCACTACAGGTTCAATGTATTCCTTGGACATTCACATTGACGATGAAACACAGAAATCTCATCGGAATGAAATACAAAAGGCAAAATGCCGCGTAAGTACAAGAATAGAGACTCTTCTTACAGTCGGTGCTTTGAGCATTCCCTGTGAGACCAGTATTACTTTCCGATACACCTCATCAGGTTCAATGTATTCCTAGGACCTTCACATTGACGATGAAACTCAGAAATCGCATCGGAATTAAATACAAAAGGCACAATGTCGCCTTAAGTACAAGAATAGAGACTCTTCTTACAGTCGGTGCTTTGAGCATTCCCTGTGAGACCAGTATTAGTTTCCGATACACCACTCAAGGTTCAATGTAATCCTTGGACATTCACATTGACGATGAAACACAGAAATCGCATCGGAATGAAACACAAAAGGAGAACTGCCGCATAAGTACAAGAATAGAGACTCTTCTTACGGTCGGTGCTTTCAGCATTCCCTGTGTGACCAGTATTAGTTTCCGATTCACCTCAGCAGGTTCAATGTATTCCTAGGACCTTCACATTGACGATGAAACACAGAAATCGCATCGGAATTAAATACAAAAGGCACAATGCCGCCTTAAGTACAAGAATAGTGACTCTTCTTACAGTCGGTGCTTTGAGCATTCCCTGTGAGACCAGAATTAGTTTCCGATACACCACTACAGGTTCAATGTATTCCTTGGACATTCACATTGACGATGAAACACAGAAATCTCATCGGAATGAAATACAAAAGGCAAAATGCCGCGTAAGTACAAGAATAGATACTCTTCTTACAGTCGGTGCTTTGAGCATTCCCTGTGAGACCAGTATTACTTTCCGATACACCTCAGCAGGTTCAATGTATTCCTAGGACCTCCCCACATTGACGATGAAACACAGAAATCGCATCGGAATTAAATACAAAAGGCGCAATGCCGCCTTAAGTACAAGAATAGAGACTCTTCTTACAGTCGGTGAATTGAGCATTCCCTGTGAGACCAGAATTAGTTTCCGATACACCACTCCAGGTTCAATGTATTCCTTGGACATTCACATTGACGATGAAACACAGAAATCGCATCGGAATGGAATACAAAAGGCAAACTGCCGCGAAAGTACAAGAATAGAGACTCTTCTTACAGTCGTTGATTTCAGCATTCCCTGTGAGACCAGTTTTAGTTTCCGATACACCTCATCAGGTTCAATGTATTCCTAGGACCTTCACATTGACGATGAAATTCAGAAATCGCATCGGAATTAAATACAAAAGGCACAATGTCGCCTTAAGTACAAGAATTGAGACTCTTCTTACAGTCGGTGCTTTGAGCATTCCCTGTGAGACCAGTATTAGTTTCCGATACACCACTCCAGGTTCAATGTAATCCTTGGACATTCACATTGACGATGAAACACAGAAATCGCATCGGAATGGAATACAAAAGGCAAACTGCCGCGAAAGTACAAGAATAGAGACTCTTCTTACAGTCGGTGATTTCAGCATTCCCTGTGAGACCAGTTTTAGTTTCCGATACACCTCATCAGGTTCAATGTATTCCTAGGACCTTCACATTGACGATGAAACTCAGAAATCGCATCGGAATTAAATACAAAAGGCACAATGTCGCCTTAAGTACAAGAATAGAGACTCTTCTTACAGTCGGTGCTTTCAGCATTCCCTGTGAGACCAGTATTAGTTTCCGATACACCTCAGCAGGTTCAATGTATTCCTAGGACCTTCACATTGACGATGCAACACAGAAATCGCATCGGAATTAAATACAAAAAGGCACAAAGCCGCATTAAGTACAAGAATAGAGACTCTTCTTACAGTCGGTGCTTTCAGTATTCCCTGTGAGACCAGTATTAGTTTCCGATACACCTTAGCAGGTTCAATGTATTCCTAGGACCTTCACATTGACGATGAAACACAGAAATCGCATTGGAATTAAATACAAAAGGCGCAAAGCCGCCTTAAGTACAAGAATAGAGACTCTTCTTACAGTCGGTGCTTTGAGCATTCCCTGTGAGACCAGAATTAGTTTCCGATACACCACTCCAGGTTCAATGTATTCCTTGGACATTCACATTGACGATGAAACACAGAAATCGCATCGGAATGAAATACAAAAGGCAAACTGCCGCGTAAGTACAAGAATAGAGACTCTTCTTACAGTCGGTGCTTTCAGCATTCCCTGTGAGACCAGTATTAGTTTCCGATACACCTCAGCAGGTTCATTGTATTCCTAGGACCGTCACATTGACGTTGAAACACAGAAATCGCATCGGAATTAAACACAAAAGGCACAATGTCGCCTTAAGTACAAGAATAGAGACTCTTCTTACAGTCGGTTCTTTGAGCATTCCCTGTGAGACCAGTATTAGTTTCCGATACACCACTGCAGGTTCAATGAACTCCTAGGACCTTCACATTGACGATGAAACACAGAAATCGCATCGGAATTAAATACAAAAGGCACAATGTCGCCTTAAGTACAAGAATAGAGACTCTTCTTACAGTCGGTGCTTTGAGCATTCCCCGTGAGACCAGTATTTGTTTCCGATACACCTCAGCAGGTTCAATGTATTCCTAGGACCTTCACATTGACGATGAAACACAGAAATCGCATCGGAATTAACTACAAAAGGCACAATGTCGCCTTAAGTACAAGAATAGAGACTCTTCTTACACTCGGTGCTTTGAGCATTCCCTGTGAGACCAGTATTAGTTTCCGATTCACCACTGCAGGTTCAATGTATTCATTGGACCTTCACATTGACGATGAAACACAGAAATCGCATCGGAATGAAATACAAAAGGCAAACTGCCGCGAAAGTACAAGAATAGAGACTCTTCTTACAGTCGGTGCTTTGAGCATTCCCTGTGAGACCAGTATTAGTTTCCGATACACCTCAGCAGGTTCAATGTATTCCTAGGACCTTCACATTGACGATGAAACACAGAAATCGCATCGGAATTAAATACAAAAGGTGCAATGCCGCCTTAAGTACAAGAATAGAGACCCTTCTTACAGTCGGTGCTTTGAGCATTCCCTGTGAGACCAGAATTAGTTTCCGATACACCACTACAGGTTCAATGTATTCCTTGGACATTCACATTGACGATGAAACACAGAAATCGCATCGGAATGAAATACAAAAGGCAAAATGCCGCTTAAGTACAGGAATAGAGACTCTTCTTACAGTCGGTGCTTTCAGCATTCCCTGTGAGACCAGTATTAGTTTCCGATACACCTCAGCAGGTTCAATGTATTGCTAGGACCTTCACATTGACGATGAAACACAGAAATCGCATCGGAATTAAATACAAAAGGCGCAATGCCGCCTTAAGTACAAGAATAGAGACTCTTCTTACAGTCGGTGCTTTGAGCATTCCCTGTGAGACCAGTATTAGTTTCCGATACACCACTCCAGGTTCAATGTAATCCTTGGACATTCACATTGACGATGAAACACAGAAATCGCATCGGAATGAAACACAAAAGGAGAACTGCCGCGTAAGTACAAGAATAGAGACTCTTCTTACGGTCGGTGCTTTCAGCATTCCCTGTGTGACCAGTATTAGTTTCCGATTCACCTCAGCAGGTTCAATGTATTCCTAGGACCTTCACATTGACGATGAAACACAGAAATCGCATCGGAATTAAATACAAAAGGTGCAATGCCGCCTTAAGTACAAGAATAGTGACTCTTCTTACAGTCGGTGCTTTGAGCATTCCCTGTGAGACCAGAATTAGTTTCCGTTACACCACTGCAAGTTCAATGTATTCCTTGGGCCTTCACATTGACGATTAAACACTGAAATCGCATCGGAATTAAATACAAAAGCAGAATGCTGTCTTAAGTACAAGAATAGAGACTCTTCTTACAGTCGGTGCCATGAGCATTCCCTGTGTGACCAGTATTAGTTTCCGATACACCTCAGCAGGTTCAATGTATTCCTAGGACCTTCACATTGACGATGAAACACAGAAATCGCATCGGAATTAAATACAAAAGGCGCAATGCCGCCTTAAGTACAAGAATAGAGACTCTTCTTACAGTCGGTGCTTTGAGCATTCCCTGTGAGACCAGTATTAGTTTCCGATACACCACTCCAGGTTCAATGTAATCCTTGGACATTCACATTGACGATGAAACACAGAAATCTCATCGGAATGAAATACAAAAGGCAAAATGCCGCGTAAGTACAAGAATAGAGACTCTTCATACAGTCGGTGCTTTGAGCATTCCCTGTGAGACCAGTATTACTTTCCGATACACCTCAGCAGGTTCAATGTTTTCCTAGGACCTCCCCACATTGACGATGAAACACAGAAATCGCATCGGAATTAAATACAAAAGGCGCAATGCCGCCTTAAGTAAAAGAATAGAGACTCTTCTTACAGTCGGTGAATTGAGCATTCCATGTGAGACCAGAATTAGTTTCCGATACACCACTCCAGGTTCAATGTATTCCTTGGACATTCACATTGACGATGAAACACAGAAATCGCATCGGAATGGAATACAAAAGGCAAACTGCCGCGAAAGTACAAGAATAGAGACTCTTCTTACAGTCGGTGATTTCAGCATTCCCTGTGAGACCTGTTTTAGTTTCCGATACACCTCATCAGGTTCAATGTATTCCTAGGACCTTCACATTGACGATGAAACTCAGAAATCGCATCGGAATTAAATACAAAAGGCACAATGTCGCCTTAAGTACAAGAATAGAGACTCTTCTTACAGTCGGTGCTTTGAGCATTCCCTGTGAGACCAGTATTAGTTTCCGATACACCACTCCAGGTTCAATGTAATCCTTGGACATTCACATTGACGATGAAACACAGAAATCGCATCGGAATGAAATGCAAAAGGCAAACTGCCGCGTAAGTACAAGAATAGAGACTCTTCTTACAGTCGGTTCTTTGATCATTCCCTGTGAGACCAGTATTAGTTTCCGATACACCACTCCAGGTTCAATGTATTCCTTGGACATTCACATTGACGATGAAACACAGAAATCGCATCGGAATGAAATACAGAAGGCAAACTGCCGCGTAAGTACAAGAACAGAGACTCTTCTTACAGTCGGTTCATTCTGCATTCCCTGTGAGACCAGTATTAGTTTCCGATACACCTCAGCAGGTTCAATGTATTCCTAGGACCTTCACATTGACAATGAAACACAGAAATCGCATCTGAAATAAATTCAAAAGGCACAATGTCGCTTTAAGTACAAGAATAGAGACTCTTCTTACAGTCGGTACATTGAGCATTCCATGTGAGACCAGTATTAATTTCCGATACACCACTCCATATACAATGTATTCCTTGGACATTCACATTGACGATGAAACACAGAAATCGCATCGGTATTAAATACAAAAGGCACAATGTCGCCTTAAGTACAAGAATAGAGAGTCTTCTTACATTCGGTGCTTTGAGCATTCCCTGTGAGAGCAGTATTAGTTTCCGATACACCACTGCAGGTTCAATGTATTCCTTCGACCTTCACATTGACGATGAAACACAGAAATCGCATCGGAATTAAATACAAAAGATGCAATGCCGCCTTAAGTACAAGAATAGAGACTCTTCTTACAGTCGGTGCTTTGAGCATTCCCTGTGAGACCAGTATTAGTTTCCGATACACCACTGAAAGTTCAATGTATTCCTTGCACCTTCACATTGACGATGAAACACAGAAATCGCATCGGAATTAAATACAAAAGGCGCAATGCCGCCTTAAGTACAAGAATAGAGACTCTTCTTACAATCGGTGCTTTCAGTATTCCCTGTGAGACCAGTATTAGTTTCCGATACACCTTAGCAGGTTCAATGTATTCCTAGGACCTTCACATTGACGATGAAACACAGAAATCGCATTGGAATTAAATACAAAATGCGCAAAGCCGCCTTAAGTACAAGAATAGAGACTCTTCTTACAGTCGGAGCTTTAAGCATTCCCTGTGAGACCAGAATTAGTTTCCGATACACCACTCCAGGTTCAATGTATTCCTTGGACATTCACATTGACGATGAAACACAGAAATCGCATCGGAATGAAATACAAAAGGCAAACTGCCGCGTAAGTACAAGAATAGAGACTCTTCTTACAGTCGGTGCTTTCAGCATTCCCTGTGAGACCAGTATTAGTTTCCGATACACCTCAGCAGGTTCATTGTATTCCTAGGACCGTCACATTGACGTTGAAACACACAAATCGCATCGGAATTAAACACAAAAGGCACAATGTCGCCTTAAGTACAAGAATAGAGACTCTTCTTACAGTCGGTGCTTTGAGCATTCCCTGTGAGACCAGAATTAGTTTCCGATACACCACTCCAGGTTCAATGTATTCCTTGGACATTCACATTGACGATGAAACACAGAAATCGCATCGGAATGAAATACAAAAGGCAAACTGCCGCGTAAGTACAAGAATAGAGACTCTTCTTACAGTCGGTGCTTTCAGCATTCCCTGTGAGACCAGTATTAGTTTCCGATACACCTCAGCAGGTTCATTGTATTCCTAGGACCGTCACATTGACGTTGAAACACAGAAATCGCATCGGAATTAAACACAAAAGGCACAATGTCGCCTTAAGTACAAGAATAGAGACTCTTCTTACAGTCGGTTCTTTGAGCATTCCCTGTGAGACCAGTATTAGTTTCCGATACACCACTGCAGGTTCAATGAACTCCTAGGACCTTCACATTGACGATGAAACACAGAAATCGCATCGGAATTAAATACAAAAGGCACAATGTCGCCTTAAGTACAAGAATAGAGACTCTTCTTACAGTCGGTGCTTTGAGCATTCCCTGTGAGACCAGTATTTGTTTCCGATACACCTCAGCAGGTTCAATGTATTCCTAGGACCTTCACATTGACGATGAAACACAGAAATCGCATCGGAATTAACTACAAAAGGCACAATGTCGCCTTAAGTACAAGAATAGAGACTCTTCTTACACTCGGTGCTTTGAGCATTCCCTGTGAGACCAGTATTAGTTTCCGATTCACCACTGCAGGTTCAATGTATTCATTGGACCTTCACATTGACGATGAAACACAGAAATCGCATCGGAATGAAATACAAAAGGCAAACTGCCGCGAAAGTACAAGAATAGAGACTCTTCTTACAGTCGGTGCTTTGAGCATTCCCTGTGAGACCAGTATTAGTTTCCGATACACCTCAGCAGGTTCAATGTATTCCTAGGACCTTCACATTGACGATGAAACACAGAAATCGCATCGGAATTAAATACAAAAGGTGCAATGCCGCCTTAAGTACAAGAATAGAGACTCTTCTTACAGTCGGTGCTTTGAGCATTCCCTGTGAGACCAGAATTAGTTTCCGATACACCACTACAGGTTCAATGTATTCCTTGGACATTCACATTGACGATGAAACACAGAAATCGCATCGGAATGAAATACATAAGGCAAAATGCCGCTTAAGTACAGGAATAGAGACTCTTCTTACAGTCGGTGCTTTCAGCATTCCCTGTGAGACCAGTATTAGTTTCCGATACACCTCAGCAGGTTCAATGTATTGCTAGGACCTTCACATTGACGATGAAACACAGAAATCGCATCGGAATTAAATACAAAAGGCGCAATGCCGCCTTAAGTACAAGAATAGAGACTCTTCTTACAGTCGGTGCTTTGAGCATTCCCTGTGAGACCAGTATTAGTTTCCGATACACCACTCCAGGTTCAATGTAATCCTTGGACATTCACATTGACGATGAAACACAGAAATCGCATCGGAATGAAACACAAAAGGAGAACTGCCGCGTAAGTACAAGAATAGAGACTCTTCTTACGGTCGGTGCTTTCAGCATTCCCTGTGTGACCAGTATTAGTTTCCGATTCACCTCAGCAGGTTCAATGTATTCCTAGGACCTTCACATTGACGATGAAACACAGAAATCGCATCGGAATTAAATACAAAAGGTGCAATGCCGCCTTAAGTACAAGAATAGTGACTCTTCTTACAGTCGGTGCTTTGAGCATTCCCTGTGAGACCAGAATTAGTTTCCGTTACACCACTGCAAGTTCAATGTATTCCTTGGGCCTTCACATTGACGATTAAACACTGAAATCGCATCGGAATTAAATACAAAAGCAGAATGCTGTCTTAAGTACAAGAATAGAGACTCTTCTTACAGTCGGTGCCATGAGCATTCCCTGTGTGACCAGTATTAGTTTCCGATACACCTCAGCAGGTTCAATGTATTCCTAGGACCTTCACATTGACGATGAAACACAGAAATCGCATCGGAATTAAATACAAAAGGCGCAATGCCGCCTTAAGTACAAGAATAGAGACTCTTCTTACAGTCGGTGCTTTGAGCATTCCCTGTGAGACCAGTATTAGTTTCCGATACACCACTCCAGGTTCAATGTAATCCTTGGACATTCACATTGACGATGAAACACAGAAATCTCATCGGAATGAAATACAAAAGGCAAAATGCCGCGTAAGTACAAGAATAGAGACTCTTCTTACAGTCGGTGCTTTGAGCATTCCCTGTGAGACCAGTATTACTTTCCGATACACCTCAGCAGGTTCAATGTTTTCCTAGGACCTCCCCACATTGACGATGAAACACAGAAATCGCATCGGAATTAAATACAAAAGGCGCAATGCCGCCTTAAGTAAAAGAATAGAGACTCTTCTTACAGTCGGTGAATTGAGCATTCCATGTGAGACCAGAATTAGTTTCCGATACACCACTCCAGGTTCAATGTATTCCTTGGACATTCACATTGACGATGAAACACAGAAATCGCATCGGAATGGAATACAAAAGGCAAACTGCCGCGAAAGTACAAGAATAGAGACTCTTCTTACAGTCGGTGATTTCAGCATTCCCTGTGAGACCAGTTTTAGTTTCCGATACACCTCATCAGGTTCAATGTATTCCTAGGACCTTCACATTGACGATGAAACTCAGAAATCGCATCGGAATTAAATACAAAAGGCACAATGTCGCCTTAAGTACAAGAATAGAGACTCTTCTTACAGTCGGTGCTTTGAGCATTCCCTGTGAGACCAGTATTAGTTTCCGATACACCACTCCAGGTTCAATGTAATCCTTGGACATTCACATTGACGATGAAACACAGAAATCGCATCGGAATGAAATGCAAAAGGCAAACTGCCGCGTAAGTACAAGAATAGAGACTCTTCTTACAGTCGGTTCTTTGATCATTCCCTGTGAGACCAGTATTAGTTTCCGATACACCACTCCAGGTTCAATGTATTCCTTGGACATTCACATTGACGATGAAACACAGAAATCGCATCGGAATGAAATACAGAAGGCAAACTGCCGCGTAAGTACAAGAACAGAGACTCTTCTTACAGTCGGTTCATTCTGCATTCCCTGTGAGACCAGTATTAGTTTCCGATACACCTCAGCAGGTTCAATGTATTCCTAGGACCTTCACATTGACAATGAAACACAGAAATCGCATCTGAAATAAATTCAAAAGGCACAATGTCGCTTTAAGTACAAGAATAGAGACTCTTCTTACAGTCGGTACATTGAGCATTCCATGTGAGACCAGTATTAATTTCCGATACACCACTCCATATACAATGTATTCCTTGGACATTCACATTGACGATGAAACACAGAAATCGCATCGGTATTAAATACAAAAGGCACAATGTCGCCTTAAGTACAAGAATAGAGAGTCTTCTTACATTCGGTGCTTTGAGCATTCCCTGTGAGAGCAGTATTAGTTTCCGATACACCACTGCAGGTTCAATGTATTCCTTCGACCTTCACATTGACGATGAAACACAGAAATCGCATCGGAATTAAATACAAAAGATGCAATGCCGCCTTAAGTACAAGAATAGAGACTCTTCTTACAGTCGGTGCTTTGAGCATTCCCTGTGAGACCAGTATTAGTTTCCGATACACCACTGAAAGTTCAATGTATTCCTTGCACCTTCACATTGACGATGAAACACAGAAATCGCATCGGAATTAAATACAAAAGGCGCAATGCCGCCTTAAGTACAAGAATAGAGACTCTTCTTACAATCGGTGCTTTCAGTATTCCCTGTGAGACCAGTATTAGTTTCCGATACACCACTGCAGGTTCAATGAAATCCTAGGACCTTCACATTGACGATGAAACACAGAAATCGCATCGGAATTAAATACAAAAGGCACAATGTCGCCTTAAGTACAAGGTTAGAGACTCTTCTTATAGTCGGTGCTTTGAGCATTCCCTGTGAGACCAGTATTAGTTTCCGATACACCACTCCAGGTTCAATCTATTCCTTGGACATTCACATTGACGATGAAACACAGAAATCGCATCGGAATGAAACACAAAAGGAGAACTGCCGCATAAGTACAAGAATAGAGACTCTTCTTACGGTCGGTGCTTTCAGCATTCCCTGTGTGACCAGTATTAGTTTCCGATTCACCTCAGCAGGATCAATGTATTCCTAGGACCTTCACATTGACGATGAAACACAGAAATCGCATCGGAATTAAATACAAAAGGCGCAATGCCGCCTTAAGACAAGAATAGTGACTCTTCTTACAGTCGGTGCTTTGAGCATTCCCTGTGAGACCAGAATTAGTTTCCGATACACCACTCCAGGTTCAATGTATTCCTTGGACATTCACATTGACGATGAAACACAGAAATCGCATCGGAATGGAATACAAAAGGCAAACTGCCGCGAAAGTACAAGAATAGAGACTCTTCTTACAGTCGTTGATTTCAGCATTCCCTGTGAGACCAGTTTTAGTTTCCGATACACCTCATCAGGTTCAATGTATTCCTAGGACCTTCACATTGACGATGAAACTCAGAAATCGCATCGGAATTAAATACAAAAGGCACAATGTCGCCTTAAGTACAAGAATAGAGACTCTTCTTACAGTCGGTGCTTTGAGCATTCCCTGTGAGACCAGTATTAGTTTCCGATACACCACTCCAGGTTCAATGTAATCCTTGGACATTCACATTGACGATGAAACACAGAAATCGCATCGGAATGGAATACAAAAGGCAAACTGCCGCGAAAGTACAAGAATAGAGACTCTTCTTACAGTCGGTGATTTCAGCATTCCCTGTGAGGCCAGTTTTAGTTTCCGATACACCTCATCAGGTTCAATGTATTCCTAGGACCTTCACATTGACGATGAAACTCAGAAATCGCATCGGAATAAAATACAAAAGGCACAATGTCGCCTTAAGTACAAGAATAGAGACTCTTCTTACAGTCGGTGCTTTCAGCATTCCCTGTGAGACCAGTATTAGTTTCCGATACACCTCAGCAGGTTCAATGTATTCCTAGGACCTTCACATTGACGATGCAACACAGAAATCGCATCGGAATTAAATACAAAAAGGCACAAAGAAGCATTAAGTACAAGAATAGAGACTCTTCTTACAGTCGGTGCTTTCAGTATTCCCTGTGAGACCAGTATTAGTTTCCGATACACCTTAGCAGGTTCAATGTATTCCTAGGACCTTCACATTGACGATGAAACACAGAAATCGCATTGGAATTAAATACAAAAGGCGCAAAGCCGCCTTAAGTACAAGAATAGAGACTCTTCTTACAGTCGGTGCTTTGAGCATTCCCTGTGAGACCAGAATTAGTTTCCGATACACCACTCCAGGTTCAATGTATTACTTGGACATTCACATTGACGATGAAACACAGAAATCGCATCGGAATGAAATACAAAAGGCAAACTGCCGCGTAAGTACAAGAATAGAGACTCTTCTTACAGTCGGTGCTTTCAGCATTCCCTGTGAGACCAGTATTAGTTTCCGATACACCTCAGCAGGTTCATTGTATTCCTAGGACCGTCACATTGACGTTGAAACACAGAAATCGCATCGGAATTAAACACAAAAGGCACAATGTCGCCTTAAGTACAAGAATAGAGACTCTTCTTACAGTCGGTGCTTTGAGCATTCCCTGTGAGACCAGTATTAGTTTCCGATACACCACTGCAGGTTCAATGAAATCCTAGGACCTTCACATTGACGATGAAACACAGAAATCGCATCGGAATTAAATACAAAAGGCACAATGTCGCCTTAAGTACAAGGATAGCGACTCCTCTTATAGTCGGTGCTTTGAGCATTCCCTGTGAGAGCAGTATTAGTGTCCGATACACCACTCCAGGTTCAATCTATTCCTTGGACATTCACATTGACGATGAAACACAGAAATCGCATCGGAATGAAATACAAAAGGCAAACTGCCGCGAAAGTACAAGAATAGAGACTCTTCTTACAGTCGGTGCTTTGAGCATTCCCTAAGAGACCAGTATTAGTTTCCGATACACCTCAGCAGGTTCAATGTATTCCTAGGACCTTCACATTGACGATGAAACACAGAAATCGCATCGGAATTAAATACAAAAGGTGCAATGCCGCCTTAAGTACAAGAATAGAGACTCATCTTACAGTCGGTGCTTTGAGCATTCCCTGTGAGACCAGAATTAGTTTCCGATACACCACTACAGGTTCAATGTATTCCTTGGACATTCACATTGACGATGAAACACAGAAATCGCATCGGAATGAAATACAAAAGGCAAAATGCCGCTTAAGTACAGGAATAGAGACTCTTCTTACAGTCGGTGCTTTCAGCATTCCCTGTGAGACCAGTATTAGTTTCCGATACACCTCAGCAGGTTCAATGTATTGCTAGGACCTTCACATTGACGATGAAACACAGAAATCGCATCGGAATTAAATACAAAAGGCGCAATGCCGCCTTAAGTACAAGAATAGAGACTCTTCTTACAGTCGGTGAATTGAGCATACCCTGTGAGACCAGAATTAGCTTCCGATACACCACTCCAGGTTCAATATATTCCTTGGACATTCACATTGACGATGAAACTCAGAAATCGCATCGGAATTAAATACAAAAGGCACAATGTCGCCTTAAGTACAAGAATAGAGACTCTTCTTACAGTCGGTGCTTTGAGCATTCCCTGTGAGACCAGTATTAGTTTCCGATACACCACTCCAGGTTCAATGTAATCCTTGGACATTCACATTGACGATGAAACACAGAAATCGCATCGGAATGAAACACAAAAGGAGAACTGCCGCGTAAGTACAAGAATAGAGGCTCTTCTTACGGTCGGTGCTTTCAGCATTCCCTGTGAGACCAGTATTAGTTTCCGATTCACCTCAGCAGGTTCAATGTATTCCTAGGACCTCCCCACATTGACGATGAAACACAGAAATCGCATCGGAATTAAATACAAAAGGCGCAATGCCGCCTTAAGTACAAGAATAGAGACTCATCTTACAGTCGGTGAATTGAGCATTCCCTGTGAGACCAGAATTAGTTTCCGATACACCACTCCAGGTTCAATGTATTCCTTGGACATTCACATTGACGATGAAACACAGAAATCGCATCGGAATGGAATACAAAAGGCAAACTGCCGCGAAAGTACAAGAATAGAGACTCTTCTTACAGTCGGTGATTTCAGCATTCCCTGTGAGACCAGTTTTAGTTTCCGATACACCTCATCAGGTTCAATGTATTCCTAGGACCTTCACATTGACGATGAAACTCAGAAATCGCATCGGAATTAAATACAAAAGGCACAATGTCGCCTTAAGTACAAGAATAGAGACTCTTCTTACAGTCGGTGCTTTGAGCATTCCCTGTGAGACCAGTATTAGTTTCCGATACACCACTCCAGGTTCAATGTAATCCTTGGACATTCACATTGACGATGAAACACAGAAATCGCATCAGAATGAAATACAAAAGGAGAACTGACGCGTAAGTACAAGAATAGAGACTCTTCTTACGGTCGGTGCTTTCAGCATTCCCTGTGTGACCAGTATTAGTTTCCGATACACCTCAGCAGGTTCTATGTATTCCTAGGACCTTCACATTGACGATGAAACACAGAAATCGCATCGGAATTAAATACAAAAGGCGCAATGCCGCCGTAAGTACAAGAATAGAGACTCTTCTTACAGTCGGTGCTTTGAGCATTCCCTGTGAGACCAGAATTAGTTTCCGATACACCACTACAAGTTCAATGTATTCCTTGGACATTCACATTGACGATGAAACACAGAAATCGCATCGGAATGAAATGCAAAAGGCAAACTGCCGCGTAAGTACAAGAATAGAGACTCTTCTTACAGTCGGTTCTTTGATCATTCCCTGTGAGACCAGTATTAGTTTCCGATACACCACTCCAGGTTCAATGTATTCCTTGGACATTCACATTGACGATGAAACACAGAAATCGCATCGGAATGAAATACAGAAGGCAAACTGCCGCGTAAGTACAAGAACAGAGACTCTTCTTACAGTCGGTTCTTTCTGCATTCCCTGTGAGACCAGTATTAGTTTCCGATACACCTCAGCAGGTTCAATGTATTCCTAGGACCTTCACATTGACAATGAAACACAGAAATCGCATCTGAAATATATTCAAAAGGCACAATGTCGCTTTAAATACAAGAATAGAGACTCTTCTTACAGTCGGTGCTTTGAGCATTCCCTGTGAGACCAGTATTAGTTTCCGATACACCACTGAAAGTTCAATGTATTCCTTGCACCTTCACATTGACGATGAAACACAGAAATCGCATCGGAATTAAATACAAAAGGCGCAATGCCGCCTTAAGTACAAGCGTAGAGACTCTTCTTACAGTCGGTGCTTTCAGCATTACCTGTGAGACCAGTATTAGTTTCCGATACACCCCAGCAGGTTCAATGTATTCCTAGGACCTTCACGTTGACGATGCAACACAGAAATCGCATCGGAATTAAATACAAAAGGCACAATGCCGCATTAAGTACAAGAATAGAGACTCTTCTTACAATCGGTGCTTTCAGTATTCCCTGTGAGACCAGTATTAGGTTCCGATACACCTTAGCAGGTTCAATGTATTCCTAGGACCTTCACATTGACGATGAAACACAGAAATCGCATTGGAATTAAATACAAAAGGCGCAATGCCGCCTTAAGTACAAGAATAGAGATTCTTCTTACAGTCGGTGCTTTGAGCATTCCCTGTGAGACCAGTATTAGTTTCCGATACACCACTCCAGGTTCAATGTAATCCTTGGACATTCACATTGACGATGAAACACAGAAATCGCATCGGAATGAAACACAAAAGGAGAACTGCCGCGTAAGTACAAGAATAGAGACTCTTCTTACGGTCGGTGCTTTCAGCATTCCCTGTGTGACCAGTATTAGTTTCCGATTCACCTCAGCAGGTTCAATGTATTCCTAGGACCTTCACATTGACGATGAAACACAGAAATCGCATCGGAATTAAATACAAAAGGCGCAACGCCGCCTTAAGTACAAGAATAGTGACTCTTCTTACAGTCGGTGGTTTGAGCATTCCCTGTGAGACCAGAATTAGTTTCCGATACACCACTACAGGTTCAATGTATTCCTTGGACATTCACATTGACGATGAAACACAGAAATCTCATCGGAATGAAATACAAAAGGCAAAATGCCGCGTAAGTACAAGAATAGAGACTCTTCTTACAGTCGGTGCTTTGAGCATTCCCTTTGAGACCAGTATTAGTTTCCGATACACCTCAGCAGGTTCAATGTATTCCTAGGACCTCCCCACATTGACGATGAAACACAGAAATCGCATCGGAATTAAATACAAAAGGCGCAATGCCGCCTTAAGTACAAGAATAGAGACTCTTCTTACAGTCGGTGAATTGAGCATTCCCTGTGAGACCAGAATTAGTTTCCGATACACCACTCCAGGTTCAATGTATTCCTTGGACATTCACATTGACGATGAAACACAGAAATCGCATCGGAATGGAATACAAAAGGCAAACTGCCGCGAAAGTACAAGAATAGAGACTCTTCTTACTGTCGGTGATTTCAGCATTCCCTGTGAGACCAGTTTTAGTTTCCGTTACACCTCATCAGGTTCAATGTATTCCTAGGACCTTCACATTGACGATGAAACTCAGAAATCGCATCGGAATTAAATACAAAAGGCACAATGTCGCCTTAAGTACAAGAATAGAGACTCTTCTTACAGTCGGTGCTTTGAGCATTCCCTGTGAGACCAGTACTAGTTTCCGATACACCACTCCAGGTTCAATGTAATCCTTGGACAATCACATTGACGATGAAACACAGAAATCGCATCAGAATGAAGTACAAAAGGAGAACTGCCGCGTAAGTACAAGAATAGAGACTCTTCTTACGGTCGGTGCTTTCCGCATTCCCTGTGTGACCAGTATTAGTTTCCGATACACCTCAGCAGGTTCAATGTATTCCTAGGACCTTCACATTGACGATGAAACACAGAAATCGCATCGGAATTAAATACAAAAGGCGCAATGCCGCCTTAAGTACAAGAATAGAGACTCTTCTTACAGTCGGTGCTTTGAGCATTCCCTGTGAGACTAGAATTAGTTTCCGATACACCACTACAGGTTCAATGTATTCCTTGGATATTCACATTGACGATGAAACACAGAAATCGCATTGGAATTAAATACAAAAGGCAAACTGCCGCGTATGTACAAGAATAGAGACTCTTCTCACAGTCGGTGCTTTCAGCATTCCCTGTGAGACCAGTATTAGTTTCCGATACACCTCAACAGGTTCAATGCATTCCTAGGACCTTCACATTGACGTTGAAACACAGAAATCGCATCGGAATTAAACACAAAAGGCACAATATCGCCTTAAGTAAACGAATAGAGACTCTTCTTACAGTCGGTGCTTTGAGCATTCCCTGTGAGACCAGTATTAGTTTCCGATACACCACTGCAGGTTCAATGTAATCCTAGGACCTTCACATTGACGATGAAACACAGAAATCGCATCGGATTTAAATACAAAAGGCACAATGTCGCCTTAAGTACAAGAATAGAGACTCGTCTTACACTCGGTGTTTTGAGCATTCCCTGTGAGACCAGTATTAGTTTCCGATAACCCACTCGAGGTTCAATGTATTCCTTGGACATTCACATTGACGATGAAACACAGAAATCGCATCGGAATGAAATGCAAAAGGCAAACTGCCGCGTAAGTACAAGAATAGAGACTCTTCTTACAGTCGGTTCTTTGATCATTCCCTGTGAGACCAGTATTAGTTTCCGATACACCACTCCAGGTTCAATGTATTCCTTGGACAATCACATTGACGATGAAACACAGAAATCGCATCGGAATAAAAAACAGAAGGCAAACTGCCGCGTAAGTACAAGAACAGAGACTCTTCTTACAGTCGGTGCTTTCTGCATTCCCTGTGAGACCAGTATTAGTTTCTGATACACTTCAGCAGGTTCAATGTATTCCTAGGACCTTCACATTGACAATGAAACACAGAAATCGCATCTGAAATAAATTCAAAAGGCACAATGTCGCCTTAACTACATGAATAGAGACTCTTCTTATAGTCTGTGCTTTGAGCATTCCCTGTGAGACCAGTATTAGTTTCCGATATACCACTCCATGTTCAATGTATTCCTTGGACATTCACATTGACGATGAAACACAGAAATCACATCGGAATGAAATACAAAAGGCAAACTGCCGCGTAAGTACAAGAATAGAGACTCTTTATACAGTCGGTGCTGTCAGCATTCCCTGTGAGACCAGTATTAGTTTCCGATACACCTCAGCAGGTTCAATGTATTCCTTGGACCTTCACATAGACGATGAAACACAGAAATCGTATCGGAATTAAATACAAATGGCACAATGTCGCCTTAAGTACAAGAATAGAGACTCTTCTTACAGTCGGTACATTGAGCATTCCCTGTGAGACCAGAATTAGTTTCCGATACACCACTCCAGGTTCAATGTATTCCTTGGACATTACCATTGACGATGAAACACAGAAATCGCATCGGAATGAAATACAAAAGGCAAACTGCCGCGTAAGTACAAGAATAGAGACTCTTCTTACAGTCGGTGCTTTGAGCATTCCCTGTGAGACCAGTATTAGTTTCCTATACACGACTGCAAGTTCAATGTATTCCTTGGACCTTCACATTGACGATGAAACAGAGAAAACGCATCGGAATTAAATACAAAAGGCGCAATGCCGTCTTAAGTACAAGATTAGAGACTCTTCTTACATTCGGTGCTTTCAGCATTCCCTGTGAGAGCAGTATTAGTTTCCGATACACCACTGCAGGTTCAATGTATTCCTTCGACCTTCACATTGACGATGAAACACAGAAATCGCATCGGAATTAAATACAAAAGGTGCAATGCCGCCTTAAGTACAAGAATAGAGACTCTTCTTACAGTCGGTGCTTTGAGCATTCCCTGTGAGACCAGTATTAGTTTCCGATACACCACTGCAAGTTCAATGTATTCCTTGCACCTTCACATTGACGATGAAGCACAGAAATCGCATCGGAATTTAATACAAAAGGCGCAATGCCGCCTTAAGTACAAGAATAGAGACTCTTCTTACAGTCGGTGCTTTGAGCATTCCCTTTGAGACCAGTATTAGTTTCTGATACACCACTGCAGGTTCAATGTATTCCTTGGACCTTCACATTGACGATGAAACACAGAAATCGCATCGGAATTATATACAAACGACTCAATGCTGTCTTAAGTAGAAGAATAGAGACTCTTCTTACAGTCGTGCTATGAGCATTCCCTGTGAGACCAGTATTAGTTTCCGATACACCACTGCAGGTTCAATGTATTCCTTCGACCTTCACATTGACGATGAAACACAGAAATCGCATCGGAATTAAATACAAAAGGCACAATGCCGTCATAAATACAAGAATAGAGACTCTTCCTACAGTCGGTGCTTTCAGATTTCCCTGTGAGACCAGTATTAGTTTCCGATACACCTGAGCAGGTTCAATGTATTACTAGGACCTTCACATTGACGATGAAACACAGAAATCGCATCGGAGTTAAATACAAAAGGCACAATGTCGCCTTAAGTACAAGAAGAGAGACTCTTCTTACAGTCGGTGAATTGAGCATTCCCTGTGAGACCAGAATTTGTTTCCGATACACCACTCCTGGTTCAGTGTCTTCCTTGGACATTGACATTGACGATGAAACACAGAAATCGCATCGGAATGGAATACAAAAGGCAAACTGCCGCGAAAGTACAAGAATAGAGACTCTTCTTACAGTCGGTGATTTCAGCATTCCCTGTGAGACCAGTTTTAGTTTCCGATACACCTCATCAGGTTCAATGTATTCCTAGGACCTTCACATTGACGATGAAACTCAGAAATCGCATCGGAATTAAATACAAAAGGCACAATGTCGCCTTACGTACAAGAATAGAGACTCTTCTTACAGTCGGTGCTTTGAGCATTCCCTGTGAGACCAGAATTAGTTTCCGATACACCACTACAGGTTCAATGTATTCCTTGGATATTCACATTGACGATGAAACACAGAAATCGCATTGGAATTAAATACAAAAGGCAAACTGCCGCGTATGTACAAGAATAGAGACCCTTCTCACAGTCGGTGCTTTCAGCATTCCCTGTGAGACCAGTATTAGTTTCCGATACACCTCAACAGGTTCAATGCATTCCTAGGACCTTCACATTGACGTTGAAACAAAGAAATCGCATCGGAATTAAACACAAAAGGCACAATGTCGCCTTAAGTACAAGAATAGAGACTCTTCTTACAGTCGGTGCTTTGAGCATTCCCTGTGAGACCAGTATTAGTTTCCGATACACCACTGCAGGTTCAATGTAATCCTAGGACCTTCACATTGACGATGAAACACAGAAATCGCATCGGATTTAAATACAAAAGGCACAATGTCGCCTTAAGTACAAGAATAGAGACTCTTCTTACAGTCGGTACATTGAGCATTCCCTGTGAGACCAGAATTAGTTTCCGATACACCACTCCAGGTTCAATGTATTCCTTGGACATTACCATTGACGATGATACACTGAAATCGCATCGGAATGAAATACAAATGGCAAACTGCCGCGTAAGTACAAGAATAGAGACTCTTCTTACAGTCGGTGCTTTGAGCATTCCCTGTGAGATCAGTATTAGTTTCCTATACACCACTGCAGGTTCAATGTTTTCCTTATACCTTCACATTGACGATGAAACACAGAAATCGCATCGGAATTAAATACAAAAGGCACAATGCCGTCATAAGTACAAGAATAGGGACTCTTCCTACAGTCGGTGCTTTCAGCTTTCCCTGTGAGACCAGTATTAGTTTCCGATACACCTCAGCAGGTTCAATGTATTCCTAGGACCTTCACATTGGCGATGAAACACAGAAATCGCTTCGGAGTTAAATACAAAAGGCACAATGTCGCCTTAACTACAAGAATAGAGACTCTTCTTACAGTCGGTGCTTTGAGCATTCCCTGTGAGACCAGTATTAGTTTCCGATACACCACTGCAGGTTCAATGTATTCCTTGGACCTTCACATTGACGATGAAACACAGAAATCGCATCGGAATGAAATACAAAAGGCAAACTGCCGCGTAAGTACAAGAATAGAGACTCTTCTTACAGTCGGTGCTTTCAGCATTCCTGTGAGACCAGTATTAGATTCCGATACACCTCAGCAGGTTCAATGTATTCCTAGGACCTTCACATTGACGATGAAACACAGATATCGCATCGGAATTAAATACAAAAGGCACAATGCCGCCATAAGTACAAGAATAGAGACTCTTCTTATAGTCGGTGCTTTGAGCATTCTATGTGAGACCAGTAATAGTTTCCGATACACCACTGCAGGTTCAATGTATTCCTTGGACCTTCACATTGACGATGAAACACAGAAATCGCATTGGAATTAAATACAAATGGCACAATGCCGTCTTAAGTACAAGAATAGAGACTCTTCCTACAGTCGGTGCTTTCAGCATTCCCTGTGAGACCAGTATTAGTTTCCGATACACCTCAGCAGGTTCAATGTATTCCTAGAACCTTCACATCGAAGATGAAACACAGAAATCGCATCGGAATTAAATACAAAAGGCACAATTTCGCCTTAAGTGCAAGAATAGAGACTCTTCTTACAGTCGGTGCTTTGAGCATTCCCTGTGAGACCAGTATTAGTTTCCGATACACCACTGCAGGTTGAATGTATTCCTAGGACCTTCACATTGACGATGAAACACAGAAATCGCATCGGAATTAAATACAAAAGGCGCAATGCCGCCTTAAGTACAAGAATAGAGTCTCTTCCCACATTCGGTGCTTTCAGCATTCCCTGTGAGACCAGTATTAGTTTCCGATACACCTCAGCAGGTTCAATGTATTCCTAGAACCTTCACATTGACGATGAAACACCGAAATCGCATCGGAATTAAATACAAAAGGCACAATTTCGCCTTAAGTACAAGAATAGAGACTCTTCTTACAGTCGGTGCTTTGAGCATTCCCTGTGAGACCAGTATTAGTTTCCGATACACCACTGCAGGTTGAATGTATTCCTAGGACCTTCACATTGACGATGAAACACAGAAATCGCATCGGAATTAAATACAAAAGGCGCAATGCCGCCTTAAGTACAATAATAGAGACTCTTCTTACAGTCGGTGCTTTGAGCATTCTCTGTGAGACCAGTATGAATTTCCAATACACCACTCCAGGTTCAATGTTTTCCTTGGACATTCACATTGACGATGAAACACAGAAATCGAATCGGAATGAAATACAAAAGGCAAACTGCCGCGTAAGTACAAGAATAGAGACTCTTCTTACAGTCGGTGCTTTCAGCTTTCCGTGTGAGACCAGTATTAGTTTCCGATACACCTCAGCAGGTTCAATGTATTCCTAGGACCTTCACATTGACGATGAAACACAGAAATCGCATCGGAATCAAATACAAAAGGCCCAATTTCCCCTTAAGTACAAGAATAGAGACTCTTCTTACAGTCGGTGCTTTGAGCATTCCGTGTGAGACCAGTATTAGTTTCCGATACACCACTGCAGGTTCAGTTTATTCCTTGGACCTTCACATTGACGATGAAACACAGAAATCTCATCGGAATGAAATACAAATGGCAAACTGCCGCGTAAGTACAAGAATAGTGACTCTTCTTACAGTCGGTGCTTTCAGCATTCCCTGTGAGACCAGTATTAGTTTCCGATACAGCTCAGCAGGTTGAATGTATTCCTAGGACCTTCACATTGACGATGAAACACATCATATCGCATCGGAATTAAATACAAAAGGCGCAATGCCGCCTTAAGTACAAGAATAGAGACTCTTCTTACAGTCGGTGCTTTGAGCATTCCCTGTGAGACCAGAATTAGTTTCCGATACACCACTCCAGGTTCAATGTATTCCTTGGACATTCACATTGACGATGAAACACAGAAATCGCATCGGAATGAAATACAAAAGGCAAACTGACGCGTAAGTACAAGAATAGTGACTCTTCTTACAGTCGGTGCTTTCAGCATTCCCTGTGAGACCAGTATTAGTTTCCGATACTCCTCAGCAGGTTCAATGTATTCCTAGGAATTTCATGTTGACGATGAAACACAGAAATCGAACCGGACTTAAATACAAAAGGCACAATGTCGCCTTAAATACAAGAATAGAGACTCTTCTTACAGTCGGTGCTTTGAGCATTCCCTGTGAGACCAGTATTAGTTTCCGATACACCACTGCAGGTTCAATGTATTCCTAGGACCTTCACATTGACTATGAAACACAGAAATCGCATCGGAATGAAATACAAAAGGCACAATGTCCCTTAAGTACAAGAATAGAGACTCTTCTTACAGTCGGTGCTTTGAGCATTCCCTGTGAGACCAGTATTAGTTTCCGATACATCTCTCTAGGTTCAATGTATTCCTTGGACATTCACATTGACGATGAAACACAGAAATCGCATCGGAATTAAATACAAAAGGCGCAATGCCGCCTTAAGTACAAGGATAGAGACTCTTCTTACAGTCGGTGCTTTGAGCATTCCCTGTGAGGCCAGTAATAGTTTCCGATACACCACTGCAGGTTCAATGTATTCCTTGGACCTTCACATTGAAGATGAAACACAGAAATCGCATCGAAATTAAATACAAAACGCACAATGCCGTCTTAAGTACAAGAATAGAGACTCTTCCTACAGTCGGTGCTTTCAGCATTCCCTGTGAGACCAGTATTAGTTTCCGATACACCTCAGCAGGATCAATGTATTCCTAGAACCTTCCCATTGACGATGAAACACAGAAATCGCATCGGAATTAAATACAAAAGGCACAATTTCGCCTTATGTACAAGAATAGAGACTCTTCTTACAGTCGGTGCTTTGAGCATTCCCTGTGAGACCAGTATTAGTTTCCGATACACCACTGCAGGTTGAATATATTCCTAGGACCTTCACATTGACGATGAAACACAGAAATCGCATCGGAATTAAATACAAAAGACGCAATGCCGCCTTAAGTACAAGAATAGAGACTCTTCTTACAGTCGGTGCTTTGAGCATTCTCTGTGAGACCAGTATGAGTTTCCGATACACCACTCCAGGTTCAATGTATTCCTTGGACATTCACATTGAGGATGAAACACAGAAATCGCATCGGAATGAAATACAAAAGGCAAACTGCCGCGTAAGTACAAGAATAGAGACTCTTCTTACAGTCGGTGCTTTCAGCTTTCCGTGTGAGACCAGTATTAGTTTCCGATACACCTCAACAGGTTGAATGTATTCCTAGGACCTCCACATTGACGATGAAACACAGAAATCGCATCGGAATTAAATACAAAAGGCGCAATGCCGCCTTAAGTACAAGAATAGAGACTCTTCTCACAGTCGGTGCTTTGAGCATTCCCTGTGAGACCAGAATTAGTTTCCGATACACCACTCCAGGTTCAATGTATTCCTTGGACCTTCACATTGACGATGAAACACAGTGGTCGCATCGGAATGAAATACAAAAGGCAAACTGCCGCGTAAGTACAAGAATAGAGACTCTTCTTACAGTCGGTGCTTTCAGCATTCCCTGTGAGACCAGTATTAGTTTCCGATACACCTCGGCAGGTTCAATGTATTCCTAGGACCTTCACATTGACAATGAAAAACAGAAATCGCATCTGAATTAAATACAAAATTCACAATGTCACCTTAAGTACAAGAATAGAGACTCGTCTTACAGACGGTGCTTTGAGCATTCCCTGTGCGACCAGTATTAGTTTCCGATACACCACTCCAGGATCAATGTATTCCTTGGACATTCACATTGACGATGAAACACAGAAATCGCATCGGAATGAAATACAAAAGGCAAACAGCCGCGTAAGTACAAGAATAGAGACTCTCCTTACAGTCGGTGCTTTCAGCATTCCCTGTGAGACCAGTATATGTTTCCAACACACCTGAGCAGGTTCAATGTATTCCTAGGACCTTCACATTGACGATGAAACACAGAAATCGCATCGGAATCAAATACAAAAGGCGCAATGCCGCCTTAATTTCAAGAATAGAGACTCTTCTTACATTCGGTGCTTTGAGCATTTCCTGTGAGACCAGAATTAGTTTCCGATACACCACTCCAGGTTCAATGTATTCCTTGGCCATTCACATTGACGATGAAACACAGAAATCGCATCGGAATGAAATACAAAAGGCAAACTGCCGCGTAAGTACAAGAATAGAGACTCTTATAACAGTCGGTGCTTTCAGCATTCCCTGTGAGACCAGTATTAGTTTCCGATACACCTCAGCAGGTTGAATCTATTCCTTGGACCTTCACATTGACAATGAAACACAGAAATCGCATCGGAATTATTTACAAAAGGCAAACTGCCGCGTAAGTACAAGAATAGAGACTCTTCTTACAGTCGGTGCTTTCAGCATTCCCTGTGAGACCAGTATTAGTTTCCGATACTCCTCAGCAGGCTCAATGTATTCCTCGCACCTTCATATTGACGATGAAACACAGAAATCGCATCGGGATTAAATACAAAAGGCACAATGTCGCCTTAAGTACAAGAATTGAGACTCCTCTTACAGTCGGTGCTTTCAGCATTCCCTGTGAGACCAGCATTAGTTTCCGATACACCTCAGCAGGTTCAATGTATTCCTAGGACCTTCACATTGACGATGAAACACAGAAATCGCATCGGAATTAAATACAAAAGGCACAATGTCGGTTTAAGTACAAGAATTGAGACACTTCTTACACTCGGTGCTTTGAGCATTACATGTGAGGCCAGTATTAGTTTCCGATACACCACTGCATGTTCAATGTATTCCTTACGCCTTCACATTGACGATGAAACACAGAAATCGCATCGGAATGAAATACAAAAGGCAAACTGCCGTGTAAGTACAAGAATAGAGACTCTTCTTACAGTCGTTGCTTTCAGCATTCCCTGTGAGACCAGTATTAGTTTCCGATACACCTCAGAAGGTCAATGTATTCCTAGGACCTTCACATTGACGATGAAACACAGACATCGCATCGGAATAAAATACAAAAGGCACAATGTCGCCTTAAGTACAAGAATAGATTTTCTTCTTACAGTCTGTGCTTTGAGCATTCCCTGTGAGACCAGTATCAGTTTCCGATACACCACTGCAGGTTCAATGTATTCCTTGGACCATCACATTGACGATGAAACATAGAAATCGCATCGGAATTAAATACAAAAGGCACAATGCCGCACTAAGTACAAGAATAGAGACTCTTCTTACAGTCGGTGCTTTGAGCATTCCCTGTGAGACCAGTATTAGTTTCCGATACACCACTGCAGGTTCAATGTATTCCTTCGACCTTCACATTGACGTTGAAACACAGAAATCGCATCGGAATTAAATATAAAAGGCGCAATGCCGCCTTAAGTACAGGAATAGAGACTCTTCTTACAGTCGGTGCTTTGAGCATTCCCTGTGAGACCAGTTTTAGATTCTGATACACCACTGCAGATTCAATGTATTCCTTGAACCTTCACAATGACGATGAAAAACAGAAATCGCATCGGGATTAATTACAAAAGGTACAATGCCGTCATAAGTACATGAATAGAGACTCTTCTTACAGTCGGTGCTTTGAGCATTCCGTGTGAGACCAGTATTAGTTTCCGATACACCACTGCAGGTTCAATGTATTCCTTGCACCTTCACATTGATGATGAAACACAGAAATCGCATCGGAATTGAATACAAAAGGCACAATGTCGCCTTAAGTACAAGAATAGAGACTCTTCTTACTGTCGGTGCTTTCAGCATTCCCTGTGAGACCAGTATTAGTTTCCGATACACCTCAGCAGGTTCAATTTATTCCTAGGACCTTCACATTGACGATGAAACACAGAAATCTCATCGGAATTAAATACAAAAGGCACAATGTCGCCTTAAGTACAAGAATAGAGACTCTTCTTACAGTCGGTGCTTTGAGCATCGCCTGTGAGACCGGTATTAGTTACCGATACACCACTGCAGGTTCAATGTATTCCTTGGACCTTCACATTGACGATGAAACACAGAAATCGCATTGGAATTAAATACAAAAGGCACAATGCCGTCTTAAGTACAGGAATAGGGACTCTTCCTACAGTCGGTGCTTTCAGCATTCCCTGTGAGACCAGTATTAGTTTCCGATACACCTCAGCAGGTTCAATGTATTCCTAGAACCTTTACATTGACGATGAAACACAGAAATCGCATCGGAATTAAATACAAAAAGCACAATTTCGCCTTAAGTACAAGAATAGAGACTCTTCTTACAGTCGGTGCTTTGAGCATTCCCTGTGAGACCAGTATTAGTTTCCGATACACCACTGCAGGTTGAATGTATTCCTAGGACCTTCACATTGACGATGAAACACAGAAAAAGCATCGGAATTAAATACAAAAGGCGCAATGCCGCCTTAAGTACAAGAATAGAGACTCTTCTTACAGTCGGTGCTTTGAGCATTCCCTGTGTGACCAGTATTAGTTTCCGATACACCACTGCAGGTTCAATGTATTCCTTGCACCTTCACATTGACGATGAAACACAGAAATCGCATCGGAATTAAATACAAAACGCAGAATGCCGTCTTAAGTACAAGAGAAGAGACTCTTCCTACTGTCGGTGCTTTCAGCATTCCCTGTGAGACCAGTATTAGTTTCCGATACACCTTAGCAGGTTCAATGTATTCCTAGAACCTTCACATTGACGATGAAACACAGAAATCGCATCGGAATTAAATACAAAAGGCACAATTTCGCCTTAAGTACAAGAATAGAGACTCTTCTTACAGTCGGTGCTTTGAGCATTCCCTGTGAGACCAGTATTAGTTTCCGATACACCACTGCAGGTTGAATGTATTCCTAGGACCTTCACATTGACGATGAAACACAGAAATCGCATCGGAATTAAATACAAAAGGCGCAATGCCGCCTTAAGTACAAGAATAGAGACTCTTCTTACAGTCGGTGCTTTGAGCATTCTCTGTGAGACCAGTATGAATTTCCGATACACCACTCCAGGTTCAATGTATTCCTTGGACATTCACATTGACGATTAAACACAGAAATCGAATCGGAATGAATTACAAACGGCAAACTGACGCGTAAGTACAAGAATAGTGACTCTTCTTACAGTCGGTGCTTTCAGCATTCCCTGTGAGACCAGTATTAGTTTCCGATACACCACTGCAGGTTCAGTTTATTCCTTGGACCTTCACATTGACGATGAAACACAGAAATCGCATCGGAATGAAATACAAATGGCAAACTGCCGCGTAAGTACAAGAATAGTGACTCTTCTTACAGTCGGTGCTTTCAGCATTCCCTGTGAGACCAGTATTAGTTTCCGAAACACCTCAGCAGGTTGAATGTATTCCTAGGACCTTCACATTGACGATGAAACACAGAAATCGCATCGGAATTAAATACAAAAGGCGCAATGCCGCCTTAAGGACAAGAATAGGGACTCTTCTTACAGTCGGTGCTTTGAGCATTCCCTGTGAGACCAGAAATAGTTTCCGATACACCACTCCAGGTTCAATGTATTCCTTGGACATTCACATTGACGATGAAACACAGAAATCGCATCGGAATGAAATACAAAAGGCAAACTGACGCGTAAGTACAAGAATAGTGACTCTTCTTACAGTCGGTGCTTTCAGCATTCCCTGTGAGACCAGTATTAGTTTCCGATACTCCTCAGCAGGTTCAATGTATTCCTAGGAATTTCATATTGACGATGAAACACAGAAATCGCATCGGAATTAAATACAAAAGGCACAACGTCGCCTTAAATACAAGAATAGAGACTCTTCTTACTGTCGGTGCTTTGAGCATTCCCTGTGAGACCAGTATTAGTTTCCGATACACCACTGCAGGTTCAATGTATTCCTAGGACCTTCACATTGACTATGAAACACAGAAATCGCATCGGAATTAAATACAAAAGGCACAATGTCGCCTTAAGTACAAGAATAGAGACTCTTCTTACAGTCGGTGCTTTGAGCATTCCCTGTGAGACCAGTATTAGTTTCCGATACATCTCTCTTGGTTCAATGTATTCCTTGGACATTCACATTGACGATGAAACACAGAAATCGCATCGGATTTAAATACAAAAGGCGCAATGCCGCCTTAAGTACAAGGATAGAGACTCTTCTTACAGTCGGTGCTTTGAGCATTCCCTGTGAGGCCAGTAATAGTTTCCGATACACCACTGCAGGTTCAATGTATTCCTTGGACCTTCACATTGACGATGAAACACATAAATCGCATCGGAATTAGATACAAAAGGCACAATGCCGTCTTAAGTACAAGAATAGAGACTCTTCCTACAGTCGGTGCTTTCAGCATTCCCTGTGAGACCAGTATTAGTTTCCGATACACCTCAGCTGGTTCAATGTATTCCTAGAACCTTCACATTGACGATGAAACACAGAAATCGCATCGGAATTAAATACAAAAGGCACAATTTCGCCTTAAGTACAAGAATAGAGACTCTTCTTACAGTCGGTGCTTTGAGCATTCTCTGTGAGACCAGTATGAGTTTCCGATACACCACTCCAGGTTCAATGTATTCCTTGGACATTCACATTGACGATGAAACACAGAAATCGCATCGGAATGAAATACAAAAGGCAAACTGCCGCGTAAGTACAAGAATAGAGACTCTTCTTACAGTCGGTGCTTTCAGCTTTCCGTGTGAGACCAGTATTAGTTTCCGATACACCTCAGCAGGTTGAATGTATTCCTAGGACCTTCACATTGATGATGAAACACAGAAATCGCATCGGAATTAAATACAAAAGGCGCAATGCCGCCTTAAGTACAAGAATAGAGACTCTTCTTACAGTCGGTGCTTTGAGCATTCCCTGTGAGACCAGAATTAGTTTCCGATACACCACTCCAGGTTCAATGTATTCCTTGGACATTCACATTGACGATGAAATACAGAAATCGCATCGGAATGAAATACAAAAGGCAAACTGCCGCGTAAGTACAAGAATAGAGACTCTTCTTACAGTCGGTGCTTTCAGCATTCCCTGTGAGACTAGTATTAGTTTCCGATACTCCTCAGCAGGTTCAATGTATTCCTAGGAATTTCATATTGACGATGAAACACAGAAATCGCATCGGAATTAAATACAAATGGCACAATGTCGCCTTAAATACAAGAATAGAGACTCTTCTTACTGTCGGTGCTTTGAGCATTCCCTGTGAGACCAGTATTAGTTTCCGATACACCACTGCAGGTTCAATGTATTCCTAGGACCTTCACATTGACTATGAAACACAGAAATCGCATCCGAATTAAATACAAAAGGCACAATGTCGCCTTAAGTACAAGAATAGAGACTCTTCTTACAGTCGGTGCTTTGAGCATTCCCTGTGAGACCAGTATTAGTTTCCGATACATCTCTCTAGGTTCAATGTATTCCTTGGACATTCACATTGACGATGAAACACAGAAATCGCATCGGAATGAAATACAAAAGGCAAACTGCCGCGTAAGTGCAAGAATAGAGACTCTTCTTACAGTCGGTGCTTTCAGCATTCCCTGTGAGACCAGTATTAGTTTCCGATACACCTCGGCAGGTT
Source organism: Schistocerca serialis cubense (assembly GCF_023864345.2). Taxonomy (NCBI): domain Eukaryota; kingdom Metazoa; phylum Arthropoda; class Insecta; order Orthoptera; family Acrididae; genus Schistocerca; species Schistocerca serialis. The sequence continues at coordinate 1,066,175,091 of NC_064640.1, forward strand.
CAATGTATTCCTAGGACCTTCACATTGACAATGAAAAACAGAAATCGCATCTGAATTAAATACAAAATTCACAATGTCACCTTAAGTACAAGAATAGAGACTCTTCTTACAGACGGTGCTTTGAGCATTCCCTGTGCGACCAGTATTAGTTTCCGATACACCACTCCAGGATCAATGTATTCCTTGGACATTCACATTGACGATGAAACACAGAAATCGCATCGGAATGAAATACAAAAGGCAAACAGCCGCGTAAGTACAAGAATAGAGACTCTCCTTACAGTCGGTGCTTTCAGCATTCCCTGTGTGACCAGTATATGTTTCCAATACACCTCAGCAGGTTCAATGTATTCCTAGGACCTTCACATTGACGATGAAACACAGAAATCGCATCGGAATCAAATACAAAAGGCGCAATGCCGCCTTAAGTTCAAGAATAGAGACTCTTCTTACAGTCGGTGCTTTGAGCATTCCCTGTGAGACAAGAATTGGTTTCCGATACACCACTCCAGGTTCAATGTATTCCTTGGCCATTCACATTGACAATGAAACACAGAAATCGCATCGGAATTAATTACAAAAGGCAAACTGCCGCGTAAGTACAAGAATAGAGACTCTTCTTACAGTCGGTGCTTTCAGCATTCCCTGTGAGACCAGTATTAGTTTCCGATACTCCTCAGCAGGTTCAATGTATTCCTCGGACCTTCATATTGACGATGAAACACAGAAATCGCATCGGGATTAAATACAAAAGGCACAATGTCGCCTTAAGTACAAGAATAGAGACTCCTCTTACAGTCGGTGCTTTCAGCATTCCCTGTGAGACCAGCATTAGTTTCCGATACACCTCAGGAGGTTCAATGTATTCCTAGGACCTTCACATTGACGATGAAACACAGAAATCGCATCGGAATTAAATACAAAAGGCACAATGTCGGTTTAAGTACAAGAATAGATTCTCTTCTTACAGTCGGTGCTTTGAGCATTAGCTGTGAGACCAGTTTTAGATTCTGATACACCACTGCAGATTCAATGTATTCCTTGAACCTTCACATTGACGATGAAAAACAGAAATCGCATCGGAATGAAATACAAAAGGTACAATGCCGTCATAAGTACATGAATAGAGACTCTTCTTACAGTCGGTGCTTTGAGCATTCCATGTGAGACCAGTATTAGTTTCCGATACACCACTGCAGGTTCAATGTATTCCTTGCACCTTCACATTGATGATGAAACACAGAAATCGCATCGGAATTGAATACAAAAGGCACAATGCCGCCTTAAGTACAAGAATAGAGACACTTCTTACAGTCGGTGCTTTGAGCATTCCCTGTGAGACCAGTATTAGTATCCGATACACCACTGCAGGTTCAATGTTATCCTTGGACCTTCACATTGACGATGAAACACAGAAATCGCATCGGAATTAATTACAAAAGGCAAACTGCCGCGTAAGTACAAGAATAGAGACTCTTCTTACAGTCGGTACTTTCAGCATTCCCTGTGGGACCAGTATTAGTTTCCGATACTCCTCAGCAGGTTCAATGTATTCCTAGGACCATCATATTGACGATGAAACACAGAAATCGCATCGGAATTAAATACAAAAGGCACAATGTCGCCTTAAGTACAAGAATAGAGTCTCTTCTTACTGTCGGTGCTTTGAGCATTCCCTGTGAGACCAGTATGAGTTTCCGATACACCTCAGCAGGTTCAATGTATTCCTAGGACCTTCACATTGACGATGAAACACAGAAATCGCATCGGAATTAAATACAAAAGGCACAATGTCGCATTAAGTACAAGAATAGAGACTCTTCTTACAGTCGGTGCTTTGAGCATTGCCTTTGAGACCAGTATTAGTTACCGATACATCTCTCCAGGTTCAATGTATTCCTTGGACATTCACATTGACGATGAAACACAGATATCGCATCGGAATGAAATACAGAAGGCAAACTGCCGCGTAAGTACAAGAATAGAGACTCTTCTTACATTCGGTGCTTTCAGCATTCCCTGTGAGACCAGTATTAGTTTCCGTTACACCTCAGCAGGTTCAATGTATCCCTAGGACCTTCACATTGATGATGAAACAAAGAAATCGCATCGGAATTAAATACAAAGGGCACAATGTCGCCTTAAGTACAAGAATAGAGACTCTTCTTACAGTCGGTGCTTTGAGCATTCCCTGTGAGACCAGCATTAGTTTCCGATACACCACTCCAGGTTCAATGTATTCCTTGGACATTCACATTGTCGATGAAACACAGAAATCGCATCGGAATGAAATACAAAAGGCAAACTGCCGCGTAAGTACAAGAATAGAGACTCTTCTTACAGTCGGTGCTTTCAGCTTTCCCTGTGAGAGCAGTATTAGTTTCCGATACACCTCAGCAGGTTCAATGTATTCCAAGGACCTTCACATTGACCATGAAACACAGAAATCGCATCGGAATTAAATACAAAAAGCACAATGTCGCCTTAAGTACAAGAATAGATACTCTTCTTACAGTCGGTGCTTTGAGCATTCCCTGTGAGACCAGAATTAGTTTCCGATACACCACCCCAGGTTCAATGTATGCCTTGGACCTTCACATTGACGATGAAACACAGATATCGCATCGAATGAAATACAAAAGGCAAACTGCCGCGTAAGTACAAGAATAGAGACTCTTCTTACAGTCGGTGCTTTCAGCATTCCCTGTGAGACCAGTATTAGTTTCCGATACACCTCAGCAGGTTCAATGTATTCCTAGGACCTTCACATTGACGATGAAACACAGAAATCGCATCGGAATTAAATACAAAAGTCACAATGTCGCCTTATGTACAAGAATAGAGACTCTTCTAACAGTCGGTGCTTTGAGCATTCCCTGTGAGACCAGTATTAGATTCCGATACACCACTGCAGGTTCAATGTATTCCTTGGACCTTCGCATTCACGATGAAACACAGAAATCGCATCGGAATGAAATACAAAAGGCAAACTGCCGCGTAAGTACAAGAATAGAGAGTCTTCTTACAGTCGGTGCTTTCAGCATTCCTTGTGAGACCAGTATTAGTTTCCGATACAGCTCAGCAGGTTCAATGTATTCCTAGGACCTTCACATTGACAATGAAACACAGAAATCGCATCTGAATTAAATACAAAAGGCACAATGTCGCCTTAAGTACAAGAATAGAGACTCTTCTTACAATCGGTGCTTTGAGCATTCCCTGTGAGACCAGTATTAGTTTCCGATACACCACTCCAGGATCTATGTGTTCCTTTGACATTCACATTGACGATGAAACACAGAAATCGCATCGGAATGAAATACAATAGGCAAACTGCCGCGTAAGTACAAGAATAGATACTCTTCTTACAGTTGGTGCTTTCAGCATTCCCTGTGAGGCCAATATTAGTTTCCGATACACCTCAGCAGTTTCAATGTATTCCTAGGACCTTCACATTGACGATGAAACACAGAATTCGCATCGGAATTAAATACAAAAGGCACATTGTCGCCTTAAGTAAAAGAATAGAGACTCTTCTTACAGTCGGTGCTTTGAGCATTCCCTGTGAGACCAGAATTAGTTTCCGATACACCACTCCAGGTTCAATGTATTCCTTGGACCTTCACATTGACGATGAAACACAGAAATCGCATCGGAATGAAATACAAAATGCAAACTGCCGCGTAAGTACAAGAATAGAGACTCTTCTTACAGTCGGTGCTTTCAGCATTCCCTGTGAGGCCAGTATTAGTTTCCGATACACCTCAGCAGGTTCAGTGTATTCCTAGGACCTTCACATTGACGATGAAACACAGAAATCGCATCGGAATTAAATACATAAGTCACAATGTCGCCTTAAGAACAAGAGTAGAGACTCTTCTTACACTTGGTGCTTTGAGCATTCCCTGTGAGACCAGTATTAGTTTCCGAGACACCACCCCCGGTTCAATGTATTCCTTGGACATTCACATTGACGATGAAACACAGAAATCGCATCGGAATGAAATACAGAAGGCAAACTGCCGCGTAAGTACAAGAATAGAGACTCTTCTTACAGTCGGTGCTTTCAGCATTCCCTGTGAGAGCAGTATTTGTTTCCGATACACCGCAGCAGGTTCAATGTATTCCAAGGACCTTCACATTGACCATGAAACACAGAAATCGCATCGGAATTAAATACAAAAAGCACAATGTCGCCTTAAGTACAAGAATAGAGACTCTTCTGACAGTCGGTGCTTTGAGCATTCCCTGTGAGACCAGAATTAGTTTCCGATACACCACCCCAGGTTCAATGTATGCCTTGGACCTTCACATTGACGATGAAACACAGATATCGCATCGGAATGAAATACAAAAGGCAAACTGCCGCGTAAGTACAAGAATAGAGACTCTTATTACAGTCGGTGCTTTCAGCATTCCCTGTGAGACCAGTGTTAGTTTCCGATACACCTCAGCAGGTTCAATGTATTCCTAGGACCTTCACATTGACGATGAAACACAGAAATCGCATCGGAATTAAATAAAAAAGTCACAATGTCGCCTTATGTACAAGAATAGAGACTCTTCTAACAGTCGGTGCTTTGAGCATTCCCTGTGAGACCAGTATTAGATTCCGATACACCACTGCAGGTTCAATGTATTCCTTGGACCTTCGCATTCACGATGAAACAAAGAAATCGCATCGGAATGAAATACAAAAGGCAAACTGCCGCGTAAGTACAAGAATAGTGAGTCTTCTTACAGTCGGTGCTTTCAGCATTCCTTGTGAGACCAGTATTAGTTTCCGATACACCTCAGCAGGTTCAATGTATTCCTAGGACCTTCACATTGACAATGAAACACAGAAATAGCATCTGAATTAAATACAAAAGGCACAATGTCGCCTTAAGTACAAGAATAGAGACTCTTCTTACAGTCGGTGCTTTGAGCATTCCCTGTGAGACCAGTATTAGTTTCCGATACACCACTCCAGGTTCTATGTATTCCTTTGACATTCACATTGACGATGAAACACGGAAAACGCATCGGAATGAAATACAATAGGCAAACTGCCGCGTAAGTACAAGAATAGATACTCTTCTTACAGTCGGTGCTTTCAGCATTCCCTGTGAGGCCAATATTAGTTTCCGATACACCTCAGCAGTTTCAATGTATTCCTAGGACCTTCACATTGACGATGAAACACAGAATTCGCATCGGAATTAAATACAAAAGGCACATTGTCACCTTAAGTAAAAGAATAGAGACTCTTCTTACAGTCGGTGCTTTGAGCATTCCCTGTGAGACAAGAATTAGTTTCCGATACACCACTCCAGGTTCAATTTATTCCTTGGACCTTCACATTGACGATGAAACACAGAAATCGCATGGGAATGAAATACAAAAGGCACACTGCCGCGTAAGTACAAGAATAGAGACTCTTCTTACAGTCGGTGCTTTCAGCATTCCCTGTGAGACCAGTATTAGTTTCCGATACACCTCAGCAGGTTCAGTGTATTCCTAGGACCTTCACACTGACGATGAAACACAGAAATCGCATGGGAATTAAATACAAAAGGCACAATGTCGCCTTAAGTACAAGAATAGAGACTCTTCTTACACTTGGTGCTTTGAGCATTCCCTGTGAGACCAGTATTAGTTTCTGATACACCACTGCAGGTTCAATGTATTCCTTGGACCTTCACAATGACGATGAAACACAGAAATCGCATCGGAATGAAATACAAAAGGCAAACTGCCGCGTAAGTACAAGAATAGGGACTCTTCTTACAGTCGGTGCATTCAGCATTCCCTGTGAGACCAGTATTAGTATCCGATACACCTCAGCAGGTTCAATGTATCCCTAGGACCTTCACATTGATGATGAAACACAGAAATCGCATCGGAATTAAATACAAAGGGCACAATGTCGCCTTAAGTACAAGAATAGAGACTCTTAATACAGTCGGTGCTTTGAGCATTCCTTGTGAGACCAGTATTAGTTTCCGATCCACCACTGCAGGTTCAATGTATTTCTTGGACCTTCACATTGTCGATGAAACACAGAAATCGTATCGGAATGAAATACAAATGGCAAACTGCCGCGTAAGTAAAAGAATAGAGACTCTTCTTACAGTCGGTGCTTTCAGCATTCACTGTGAGACCAGTATTAGTTTCCGATACACATCAGGAGCTTCAATGTATTGCTATGACCTTCACATTGACGATGAAACACAGAAATCGCATCGGAATCAAATACAAAAGGCGCAATGCCGCCTTAAGTTCAAGAATAGAGACTCTTCTTACAGTCGGTGCTTTGAGCATTCCCTGTGAGACCAGAATTAGTTTCCGAAACACCACTCAAGGTTCAATGTATTCCTTGGCCATTCACATTGACGATGAAACACAGAAATCGCATCGGAATGATATACAAAAGGCAAACTGCCACGTCAGTACAAGAATAGAGACTCTTCTTACAGTCGGTGCTTTCAGCAATCCCTGTGAGACCAGTATCAGTTTCCGATACACCACTGCAGGTTCAATGTATTCCTTAGACCTTCACATTGACGTTGAAACACAGAAATCGCATCGGAATTAAATATAAAAGCGCAATGCCGCCTTAAGTACAGGAATAGAGACTCTTCTTACAGTCGGTGCTTTGAGCATTCCCTGTGAGACCAGTTTTAGATTCTGATACACCACTGTAGATTCAATGTATTCCTTGGACCTTCACATTGACGATGAAAAACAGAAATCGCATCGGGATTAATTACAAAAAGCACAATGCCGTCATAAGCACAAGAATAGAGACTCTTCTTACAGTCGGTGCTTTGAGCATTCCGTGTGAGACCAGTATTAGTTTCCGATACACCACTGCAGGTTCAATGTATTCCTTGCACCTTCACATTGACGATGAAACACAGAAATCGCATCGGAATTGAATACAAAAGGCACAATGCCGCCTTAAGTACAAGAATAGAGACTCTTCTTACAGTCGGTGCTTTGAGCATTCCCTGCGAGACCAGTATTAGTTTACGATACACCACTGCAGGTTCAATATATTCCTTGGACCTTCACATTGACGATGAAACACAGATATCGCATCGAAATTAATTACAAAAGGCAAACTGCCGCGTAAGTACAAGAATAGAGACTCTTCTTACAGTCGGTGCTTTCAGCATTCCCTGTGGGACCAGAATTAGTTTCCGATACTCCTCAGCAGGTTGAATGTATTCCTAGGACCATCATATTGACGATGAAACACAGAAATCGCATCGGAATTAAATACAAAAGGCACAATGTCGCCTTAAGTACAAGAATAGAGACTCTTCTTACTGTCGGTGCTTTGAGCATTCCCTGTGAGACCAGTATCAGTTTCCGATACACCTCAGCAGGTTCAATGTATTCCTAGGGCCTTCACATTGACGATGAAACACAGAAATCTCATCGGAATTAAATACAAAAGGCACAAAGTCGCCTTAAGTACAAGAATAGAGACTCTTTTTACAGTCGGTGCTTTGAGCATTCCCTGTGAGACCAGAAATAGTTCCCGATACACCACCCCAGGTTCAATGTATGCCTTGGACCTTCACATTGACGATGAAACACAGATATCGCATCGGAATGAAATACAAAAGGCAAACTGCCGCGTAAGTACAAGAATAGAGACTCTTCTTACAGTCGGTGCTTTCAGCATTCCCTGTGAGACCAGTATTAGTTTCCGATACACCTCAGCAGGTTCAATGTATTCCTAGGACCTTCACATTGACGATGAAACACAGAAATCGCATCGGAATTAAATACAAAAGTCAAATTGTCGCCTTAAGTACAAGAATAGGGACTCTTCTAACAGTCGGTGCTTTGAGCATTCCCTGTAAGACCAGTATTAGATTCCGATACACCACTGCAGGTTCAATGTATTCCTTGGACCTTCGCATTCACGATGAAACACAGAAATCGCATTGGAATGAAATACAAAAGGCAAACTGCCGAGTAAGTACAAGAATAGAGAGTCTTCTTACAGTCGGTGCTTTCAGCATTCCCTGTGAGACCAGTATTAGTTTCCGATACACCTCAGCAGGTTCAATGTATTCCTAGGACCTTCACATTGACAATGAAACACAGAAATCGCATCTGAATTAAATTCAAAAGGCACAATGTCGCCTTAAGTACAACAATAGAGACTCTTCTTACAGTCGGTGCTTTGAGCATTCCCTGTGAGACCAGTATTAGTTTCCGATACACCACTCCAGGTTCTATGTATTCCTTTGACATTCACATTGACGATGAAAAACAGAAATCGCATCGGAATGAAATACAATAGGCCAACTGCCGCGTAAGTACAAGAATAGAGACTCTTCTTACAGTCGGTGCTTTCAGCATTCCCTGTGAGGCCAATATTAGTTTCCGATACACCTCAGCAGTTTCAATGTATTCCTAGGACCTTCACATTGACGATGAAACACAGATATCGCATCGGAATTAAATACAAAAGGCACAATGTCGCCTTAAGTACAAGAATAGAGACTCTTTTTACAGTCGGTGCTTTGAGCATTCCCTGTGAGACCAGAATTAGTTTCCGATACACCACTCCAGGTTCAATGTATTCCTTGGACCTTCACATTGACGATGAAACACAGAAATCGCATCGGAATTAAATACAAAAGGCAAACTGCCGCGTAAGTACAGGAATAGAGACTCTTCTTACAGTCGGTGCTTTCAGCATTCCCTGTGAGACCAGTATTAGTTTCAGATACACCTCAGCAGGTTCAGTGTATTCCTAGGACCTTCACATTGACGATGAAACACAGAAATCGCATCGGAATTAATTACAAAATGCACAATGTCGCCTTAAGTACAAGAATAGAGGCTCTTCTTACACTTGGTGCTTTGAGCATTCCCTGTGAGACCAGTATTAGTTTCCGATGCACCACTGCAGGTTCAATGTATTCCTTGGACCTTCACAATGACGATGAAACACAGAAATCGCATCGGAATGAAATACAAAAGGCAAACTGCTGTGTAAGTTCAAGATTAGAGACTCTTCTTACAGTCGGAGCTTTCAGCATTCACTGTGAGACCAGTATTAGTTTCCGATACACCTCAGGAGGTTCAATGTATTCCTAGGACCTTCAGCTTGACGACGAAACACAGAAATCGCATTGGAATTAAATACTAATGGCGCAATGCCGCCTTAAGTACAAGAATAGAGACTCTTCTTACAGTCGGTGCTTTGAGCATTCCCTGTGAGACCAGAATTAGTTTCCGATTCACCACTCCAGGTTCAGTGTATTCCTTGGATATTCACATTGACGATGAAACACAGAAATCGCATCGGAATGAAATACAAAAGCAAACAGCCGCGTAAGTACAAGAATAGGGACTCTTCTTACAGTCGGTGCTTTCAGCATTCCTGTGAGACCAGTATTAGTTTCCGATACACCTCAGCAGGTTCAATGTATTCCTAGGACCTTCACATTGACGATGAAACACAGAGATCGCATCGGAATTAAATACAAAAGGCACAATGCCGTCTTAAGTACAAGAATAGAGACTCTTTTTACAGTCGGTGCTTTCAGCATTCCCTGTCAGACCAGTATTAGTTTCCGATACACCACAGCAGGTTCAATGTATTCCTAGGACCTTCACATTAACGATGAAACACAGAAATCGCATCCGAATTAAATACAAAAGGCACAATGTCGCCTTAAGTACAAGAATAGAGACTCTTCTTACAGTCGGTGCTTTGAGCATTCCCTGTGAGACCAGTATTAGTTTCCGATACACCACTGCAGGTTCAATGTATTCCTTGGACCTTCACATTGACGATGATACATAGAAATCGCATCGGAATTAAATACAAAAGGCACAATGCCGCATTAAGTACAAGAATAAAGACTCTTCTTACAGTCGGTGCTTTGAGCATTCCCTGTGAGACCAGTATTAGTTTCCGATACACCACTGCAGGTTCAATGTATTCCTTGGACCTTCACATTGACGTTGAAACACAGAAATCGCATCGCAATTAATTACAAAAGGCACAATGCCGTCATAAGTACAAGAATATAGACTCTTCTTACAGTCGGTGCTTTGAGCATTCCCTGTGAGACCAGTATTAGTTTCCGATACACCACTGCAGGTTCAATGTACTCCTTGGACCTTCACATTGACGATGAAACACTGAAATCGCATCGGAATTAAATACAAAAGGTGCAATGCCGCCTTCAGTACAAGAATAGAGACTCTTCTTACAGTCGGTGCTTTGAGCATTCCCTGTGAGACCAGTATTTGTTTCCGATATACCACTGCAGGTTCAATGTATTCCTTGCACCGTCACATTGACGATGAAACACAGAAATCGCATCGGAATAAAATACAAAAGGCACAATGCCGTCATAAGTACAAGAATAGAGACTCTTGTTACAGTCGGTGCTTTGAGCATTCCCTGTGAGACCAGTATTAGTTTCCGATACACCACTGCAGGTTCAATGTATTCCTTGGACCTTCACATTGACTATGAAACACAGAAATCGAATCGGAATTAAATACAAAAAGCACTATGCCGTCTTAAGTACAAGAATAGAGACTCTTCCTTCAGTCGGTGCTTTCAGCATTCCCTGTGAGACCAGTAATTATTTACGATACACCTCAGCAGGTTCAATGTATTCCTAGGACCTTCAAATTGACGTTGAAACACAGAAATCGCATCGGAATTAAATACAAAAGGCACTATGTCGAGTTAAGTACAAGAATAGAGACTCTTCTTACAGTCGGTGCTTTGAGCATTCCCTGTGAGACCTGTATTAGTTTCCGATACACCACTGCAGGTTCAATGTATTCGTTGGACCTTCACATTGACGATGAAACACAGAAATCGCATCGGAATGAAATACAAAAGGCAAACTGCCGCGTAAGTACAAGAATAGAGACTCTTCTTACAGTCGGTGCTTTGAGCATTCCCTGTGAGACAATAATTAGTTTCCGATACACCACTCCAGGTTCAATGCATTCCTTGGACCTTCACATTGACGATGAAACACAGATATCGCTTCGGAATGAAATACAAAAGGCAAACTGCCGCGTAAGTACAAGAATAGAGACTCTTCTTTCAGTCGGTGCTTTCAGCATTCCCTGTGAGACCAGTATTAGTTTCCGATACACCTCAGCAGGATCAATGTATTCCTAGGACCTTCACATTGACGATGAAACACAGAAATCGCATCGGAATTAAATACAAAAGGCACAATGCCGTCATAAGTACAAGAATAGAGACTCTTCTTACAGTCGGTGCTTTGAGCATTCCCTGTGAGACCAGTATTAGTTTCCGATACACCACTGCAGGTTCAATGTATTCCTTGGACCTTCACATTGACGATGAAACACAGAAATCGCATCGGAATTAAATACAAAAAGCACTATGCCGTCTTAAGTACAAGAATAGAGACTCTTCCTTCAGTCGGTGCTTTCAGCATTCCCTGTGAGACCAGTATTAGTTTCCGATACACCTCAGCAGGTTCAATGTATTCCTAGGACCTTCAAATTGACGTTGAAACACAGAAATCGCATCGGAATTAAATACAAAAGGCACTATGTCGCCTTAAGTACAAGAATAGAGACTCTTCTTACAGTCGGTGCTTTGAGCATTCCCTCTGAGACCTGTATTAGTTTCCGATACACCACTGCAGGTTCAATGTATTCGTTGGACCTTCACATTGACGATGAAACACAGAAATCGCATGGGAATGAAATACAAAAGGCAAACTGCCGCGTAAGTACAAGAATAGAGACTCTTCTTACAGTCGGTGCTTTGAGCATTCCCTGTGAGACAATAATTAGTTTCCGATACACCACTCCAGGTTCAATGCATTCCTTGGACCTTCACATTGACGATGAAACACAGAAATCGCTTCGGAATGAAATACAAAAGGCAAACTGCCGCGTAAGTACAAGAATAGAGACTCTTCTTTCAGTCGGTGCTTTCAGCATTCCCTGTGAGACCAGTATTAGTTTCCGATACACCTCAGCAGGTTCAATGTATTCCTAGGACCTTCACATTGACGATGAAACACAGAAATCGCATCGGAATTAAATACAAAAGGCACAATGACGCCTTAAGTACAAGAATAGAGACTCTTCTTACAGTCGGTGCTTTCACCATTAACTGTGAGACCAGTATTAGTTTCCGATACACCACTGCAGGTTCAATGTAGTCCTTGGACCTTCACATTGACGATGATACATAGAAATCGCATCGGAAATAAATACTAAACGCATAATGCCGCATTAAGTACAAGAATAAAGACTCTTCTTACAGTCGGTGCTTTGAGCATTCCCTGTGAGACCAGTATTAGTTTCCGATACACCACTGCAGGTTCAATGTATTCCTTCGACCTTCACATTGACGTTGAAACACAGAAATCGCATCGGAATTAAATACAAAAGGCGCAATGCCGCCTTAAGTACAAGAATAGAGACTCTTCTTACAGTCGGTGCTTTGAGCATTCCCTGTGAGACCAGTATTAGTTTCTGATACACCACTGCAGGTTCAATGTATTCCTTGGACCTTCACATTGACGATGAAACACATAAATCGCATCGGAATTAATTACAAAAGGCACAATGCCGTCATAAGTACAAGAATAGAGACTCTTCTTACAGTCGGTGCTTTGAGCATTCCCTGTGAGACCAGTATTAGTTTCCGATACATCACTGTAGGTTCAATGTATTCCTTGGACATTCATATTGACGATGAAGCACAGAAATTGCATTGGAATTAAATACAAAAGGTGCAATGCCGCCTTAAGTACAAGAATAGAGACTCTTCTTACAGTCGGTGCTTTGAGCATTCCCTGTGGGACCAGTATTTGTTTCCGATATACCACTGCAGGTTCAATGTATTCCTTGCACCGTCACATTGACGATGAAACACAGAAATCGCATCGGAATTAAATACAAAAGGCACAATGCCGTCATAAGTACAAGAATAGAGATTCTTCTTACAGTCGGTGCTTTGAGCATTCCCTGTGAGACCAGTATTAGTTTCCGATACACCACTGTAGGTTCAATGTATTCCTTGGACCTTCACATTGACGATGAAACACAGAAATCGCATCGGAATTAAATACAAAAGGCACAATGTCGCCTTAAGTACAAGAATAGAGACTCTTCTTACAGTCGGTGCTTTCACCATTAACTGTGAGACCAGTATTAGTTTCCGATACACTACTGCAGGTTCAATGTAGTCCTTGGACCTTCACATTGGCGATGATACATAGAAATCGCATCGGAATTAAATACAAAAGGCACAATGCCGCATTAAGTACAAGAATAAAGACTCTTCTTACAGTCGGTGCTTTGAGCATTCCCTGTGAGACCAGTATTAGTTTCCGATACACCACTGCAGGTTCAATGTATTCGTTGGACCTTCACATAGACGTTGAAACACAGAAATCGCATCGGAATTAAATACAAAAGGCCCAATGCCGCCTTAAGTACAAGAATAGAGACTCTTCTTACAGTCGGTGCTTTGAGCATTCCCTGTGAGACCAGTATTAGTTTCTGATACACCACTGCAGGTTCAATGTATTCCTTGGACATTCACATTGACGATGAAGCACAGAAATTGCATTGGAATTAAATACAAAATGTGCAATGCCGCCTTAAGTACAAGAATAGAGACTCTTCTTACAGTCGGTGCTTTGAGCATTCCCAGTGAGACCAGTATTAGTTTCCGATACAGCACTGCAGGCTCAATGTATTCCTTGCACCGTCACATTGACGATGAAACACAGAAATCGCATCGGAATTAAATACAAAAGGCACAATGCCGCCTTAAGTACAAGAATAGAGACTCTCCTTACAGTCGGTGCTTTGAGTATTCCCTTTGAGACCAGTATTAGTTTCTGATTCACCACTGCAGGTTCAATGTATTCCTTGGACCTTCACATTGACGATGAAACACAGAAGTCGCATCGGAATTAATTACAAAAGGCACAATGCCGTCATAAGTACAAGAATATAGACACTTCTTACAGTCGGTGCTTTGAGCATTCCCTGTGAGACCAGTATTAGTTTCCGATACACCACTGCTGGTTCAATGTACTCCTTGGACCTCCACATTGACGATGAAACACTGAAATCGCATCGGAATTAAATTCAAAAGGTGCAATGCCGCCTTTAGTACAAGAATAGAGACTCTTCTTACAGTCGGTGCTTTGAGCATTCACTGTGAGACCAGTATTGGTTTCCGATATACTACTGCAGGTTCAATGTATTCCTTGCACCGTCACATTGACGATGAAACACAGAAATCGCATCGGAATTAAATACAAAAGGCACAATGCCGTCATATGTACAAGAATAGAGACTCTTCTTACAGTCGGTGCTTTGAGCATTCCCTGTGAGAACAGTATTAGTTTCCGATACAGCACTGCAGGTACAATGTATTCCTTGGATCTTCACATTGACGATGAAACACAGAAATCGCATCGGAATTAAATACAAAAAGCACTATGCCGTCTTAAGTTCAAGAATAGAGACTCTTCCTTCAGTCGGTGCTTTCAGCATTCCCTGTGAGACCAGTATTAGTTTCCGATACACCTCAGCAGGTTCAATGTATTCCTAGGACCTTCAAATTGACGTTGAAACACAGAAATCGCATCGGAATTAAATACAAAAGGCACTATGTCGCCTTAAGTACAAGAATAGAGACTCTTCTTACAGTCGGTGCTTTGAGCATTCCCTGTGAGACCTGTATTAGTTTCCGATACACCACTGCAGGTTAAATGTATTCGTTGGACCTTCACATTGACGATGAAACACATAAATCGCATGGGAATGAAATACAAAAGGCAAACTGCCGCGTAAGTACAAGAATAGAGACTCTTCTTTCAGTCGGTGCTTTCAGCATTCCCTGTGAGACCAGTATTAGTTTCCGATACACCTCAGCAGGTTCAATGTATTCCTAGGACCTTCACATTGACGATGAAACACAGAAATCGCATCGGAATTAAATACAAAAGGCACAATGTCGCCTTAAGTACAAGAATAGAGACTCTTCTTACAGTCGGTGCTTTCACCATTAACTGTGAGACCAGTATTAGTTTCCGATACACCACTGCAGGTTCAATGTAGTCCTTGGATCTTCACATTGACGATGAAACACAGAAATCGCATCGGAATTAAATACAAAAGGCACAATGCCGCCTTAAGTACAGGAATAGGGACTCTTCTTACAGTCGGTGTTTTGAGCATTCCCTGTGAGACCAGTATTAGTTTCCGATACACCACTGCAGGCACAATGTATTCCTTGGACCTTGACATTGACGATGAAACACAGAAATCGGATCGGAATTCAATTCAAACGGCACAATGCCGCCTTAAGTACAAGAATAGAGACCCTTCTTACAGTCGGTGCTATGAGCATTCCCTGTGTGACCAGTATTAGTTTCCATAACACCACTGCAGGTTAAATGTATCCCTTGGACCTTCACATTGACGATGAAACACAGATATCGCATTGGAATTAAATTCAAACGGCACAATGCCGAGTTAAGTACAAGAATAGAGACCATTCTTACAGTCGGTGCTTTGAGCATTCCCTGTGAGACCAGTATTAGTTTCCGATACACCACTGCAGGTTCGATGTATTCCTTGGACCTTCACATTGACGATGAAAGACAGAAATCGCATCGGAATTAAATACAAAAGGCACAATGCCGCATTAAGTACAAGAATAGAGACTCTTCTTGCAGTCGGTGCTTTGAGCATTCCCTGTGAGACCAGTACTAGTTTCTGATACACCACTGCAGGTTCAGTGTATTCCTTGGTCCTTCACATTGACGTTGAAACACAGAAATCGCATCGGAATTAAATACAAAAAGCGCAATGCCGCCTTAAGTACAAGAATAGAGACTCTTCTTACAGTCGGTGCTTTGAGCATTCCCTGTGAGACCAGTATTGGTTTCTGATACACCACTGAAGGTTCAATGTATTCCTTGGACCTTCACATTGACGATGAAACACAGAAATCGCATCGGAATTAATTACAAAAGGCACAATGCCGTCATAAGTACAAGAATACATACTCTTCTAACAGTCGGTGCTTTGAGCATTCCCTGTGAGACTGATATTAGTTTCCGATACACCACTGCAGGTTCAATGTATTCCTTGGACCTTCACATTGACGATGAAACACAGAAATCGCATCGGAATTAAATACAAGATTCTTAATGCCGTCTTAAGTACAAGAATAGAGACTCTTCATACAGTCGGTGCTATGAGCATTCCCTGTGAGACCAGTATTAGTTTCCGATACACCACTGCAGGTTCAATGTATTCCTTGGACCTTCAGCTTGACGATGAAACACATAAATCGCATCGGAATTAAATACAAAAGGCGCAATGCCGCCTTAAGTACAAGAATAGAGACTCTTCTTACAGTCGGTGCTTTGCGCATTCCCTGTGAGACCAGAATTAGTTTCCGATACACCACTCCAGGTTCAATGTATTTCTTGGACATTCACATTGACGATGAAACACAGAAATCGCATCGGAGTGAAATACAAAAGGCAAACTGCCGCGTAAGTACAAGAATAGAGACTCTTCTTACAGTCGGTGCTTTCAGCATTCCCTGTCAGACCCGTATTAGTTTCCGATACTCCTCAGCGGGTTCAATGTATTCCTAGGACCGTCATATTGACGATGAAACACAGAAATCGCATCGGAATTAAATACAAAAGGCACAATGTCGCCTTAAGTACAAGAATAGAGACTCTTCTTACACTCGGTGCCTTGAGAATTCCCTGTGAGACCAGTATTAGTTTCTGATACACCACTGCAGGTTCAATGTATTCCTTTGACCTTCACATTGACGATGAAACACGAGAAATCGCATCGGAATTAAATACAAAGGGCACAATGTCGCCTCAAGTACAAGAATAGAGACACTTCTTACAGTCGGTGTTTGAGCATTCCCTTTGAGACCTGTATTAGTTTCTGATACACCACTCCAGGTTCAGTGTATTCCTTGGACATTCACATTGACGATGAAACACAGAAATCGCATCGGAATGATATACAAAAGGCAAACTGCCGCGTAAGTACAAGAATAGAGACTCTTCTTACAGTCATTGTTTTCAGCTTTCCCTGTGAGACCAGTATTAGTTTCCGATACACCTCTGCAGGTTCAATGTATTCCTAAGACCTCCACATTGACGATGAAACACAGATATCGCATCGGAATTAAATACAAAAAGCACAATGTCGCGTTAAGTACAAGAATAGAGACTCTTCTTACAGTCGGTGCTTTGAGCATTCACTGTGAGACAATAATTAGTTTCCGATACACCACTCCAGGTTCAATGTATTCCTTGGACCTTCACATTGACGATGAAACACAGAAATCGCATCGGAATGAAATACAAAAGGCAAACTGCCGCGTAAGTACAAGAATAGAGACTCTTCCTTCAGTCGGTGCTTTGAGCATTCCCTGTGAGACCAGTATTAGTTTCTGATACACCACTGCAGGTTCAATGTATTCCTAGGACCTTCACATTGACGATGAAACACAGAAATCGCATCGGAATTAAATTCCAAAAGCACAATGTCGCCTTAAGTACAAGAATTGAGACTCTTCTTACAGTCGGTGCTTTCACCATTAACAGTGAGACCAGTATTAGTTTCCGATTCACCACTACAGGTTCAATGTATTCCTTGGACCTTCACATTGACGATGAAACACAGAAATCGCATCGGAATTAAATACAAAAGGCACAATGTCGCCTTAAGTACAGGAATAGAGACTCTTCTTACAGTCGGTGCTTCGAGCATTCCCTGTGAGACCAGTATTAGTTTCCGATACACCACTGCAGGTTCAATGTATTCCTAGGACCTTCACATTGACGATGAAACACAGAAATCGCATCGGAATTAAATACAAAAAGCACAATGTCGCCTTAAGTACAAGAATAGAGACTCTTCTTACAGTCGGTGCTTTCACCATTAACTGTGAGACCAGTATTAGTTTCCGATTCACCACTACAGGTTCAATGTATTCCTTGGACCTTCACATTGACGATGAAACACAGAAATCGCATCGGAATTAAATACAAAAGGCACAATGCCGTCTTAAGTACATGAATAGAGACTCTTCTTACAGTGGATGGTTTCAGCATTCCCTGTGAGACCAGTATTAGTTTCCGATACACCTCAGCAGGTTCAATGTATTCCTAGGACCTTCAAATTGACGATGAAACACAGAAATCGCATCGGAATTAAATACAAAATGCACAATGCCGCCTTAAGTACAGGAATAGAGACTCTTCTTACAGTCGGTGCTTTGAGCATTCCCTGTGAGACCAGTATTAGTTTCCGATACACCACTGCAGGCACAATGTATTCCTTGGACCTTGACATTGACGATGAAACACAGAAATCGCATCGGAATTAAATTCTAAAGGCACAATGCCGCCTTAAGTACAAGAATAGAGACCATTCTTACAGTCAGTGTTATGAGCATTCCCTGTGAGACCAGTATTAGTTTCCGATACACCACTGCAGGTTAAATGTATCCCTTGGACCTTCACATTGACGATGAAACACAGATATCGCATTGGAATTAAATTCAAAAGGCACAATGCCGAGTTAAGTACAAGAATAGAGACCATTCTTACAGTCGGTGCTTTGAGCATTCCCTGTGAGACCAGTATTAGTTTCCGATACACCACTGCCGGTTCGATGTATTCCTTGGACCTTCACATTGACGATGAAAGACAGAAATCGCATCGGAATTAAATACTAAATTCACAATGCCGCATTAAGTACAAGAATAGAGACTCTTCTTGCAGTCGGTGCTTTGAGCATTCCCTGTGAGACCAGTATTAGTTTCTGATAGACCACTGCAGGTTCAATGTATTCCTTGGGCCTTCACATTGACGTTGAAACACAGAGATCGCATCGGAATTAAATACAAAAGGCGCAATGCCGCCTTAAGTACAAGAATAGAGACTCTTCTTACAGTCGGTGCTTTGAGCATTCCCTGTGAGACCAGTATTAGTTTCCGATACATCACTGCAGGTTCAATGTATTCCTTGCACCTTCACATTGACGATGAAACACAGAAATTGCATCGGAATTAAATACAAAGGCGCAACGCCGCCTTAAGTACAAGAATAGAGACTCTTCTTACAGTCGGTGCTTTGAGAATTCCCTTTGAGACCAGTATTAATTTCTGATACACCACTGCAGGTTCGATGTTTTCCTTGCACCTTCACATTGACGATGAAACACAGAAATCGCATCGGAATTAAATACAAAATGCTTAATGCCGTCTTAAGTACATGAATTGAGACTCTTCATACAGTCGTGGCTATGAGAATTCCCTGTGAGACCAGTATTAGTTTCCGATACACCACTGCAGGTTCAATGTATTCCTTGGACCTTCACATTGACGATGAAACACATAAATCGCATCGGAATCAAATACAAAATGCGCAATGCCGCCTTAAGTACAAGAATAGAGACTCTTCTAACAGTCGGTGCTTTCAGAATTCCCTGTGAGAGCAGTAATAGCTTCCGATACACCTCAGCTGGTTCAATGTAATCCTAGGACCTTCACATAGACGATGAAACACAGAAATCGCATCGGAATGAAATACAAAAGGCAAACTGCCGCGTAAGTACAAGAATAGAGACTCTTCTTTCAGTCGGTGCTTTCAGCATTCCCTGTGAGACCAATATTAGTTTCCGATACACCACTGCAGGCACAATGTATTCCTTAGACCTTGACATTGACGATGAAACACAGAAATCGCATCGGAATTAAATTCAAAAGGCACAATGCCGCCTTAAGTACAAGAATAGAGACACTTCTTACAGTCGGTGCTATGAGCATTCCCTGTGAGACCAGTATTAGTTTCCGATACACCACTGCAGGTTAAATGTATCCCTTGGACCTCCACATTGACGATGAAACACAGATATCGCATTGGAATTAAATTCAAAAGGCACAATGCCGAGTTAAGTACAAGAATAGAGACCATTTTTACAGTCGGTGCTTTGAGCATTCCCTGTGAGACCAGTATTAGTTTCCGATACACCACTGCAGGTTCAATGTATTCCTTGGACCTTCACATTGACGATGAAACACAGAAATCGCATCGGAATTAAATACAAAAGGCACAATGCCGTCTTAAGTACAAGAATAGAGACTCTTCTTACAGTCGATGCTTTCAGCATTCCCTGTGAGACCAGTATTAGCTTCCGATATACCTCAGCAGGTTCAATGTATTCCTAGGACCTCCACACTGACGATGAAACACAGATATCGCATCGGAATTAAATACAAAGGGCACAATGTCGCCTTATGTACAAGAATAGAGACTCTTCTTACAGTCGGTTCTTTGAGCATTCCCTGTGAGACAAGTATTAGTGTCCGATACACCACTCCAGGTTCAATGTAATCCTTGGATATTCACATTGACGATGAAACACAGAAATCGCAACGGAATGAAATACAAGAGGCAAATTGCCGCGTAAGTACAAGAATAGAGACTCTTCTTACAGTCGGTGCTTTCAGCTTTCCTCTGACACCAGTATTAGTTCCCGATACACCTCAGCAGGTTCAATGTATTCCTAGGACTTTCACATTGACGATGAAACACAGAAATCGAATCGGAATTAAATACAAAAAGCACAATGTCGCCTTAAGTACAAGAATAGAGACCCCTCTTACAGTCGCTGCTTTGAGCATTCCCTGTGAGACCAGAATTAGTTTCCGATACATCACTCCAGGTTCAATGTATTCCTTGGACCTTCACATTGACGATGAAACACAGAAATCGCATGGGAATGAAATACAAAGGCAAACTGCCGCGTAAGTACAAGAATAGAGACTCTTCTTACAGTCGGTGCTTTCAGCATTCCCTGTGAGACCAGTATTAGTTTCCGATACACCTCAGCAGGTTCAATGTATTCCTAGGACTTTCACATTGACGATGAAACACAGAAATCGCATCGGAATTAAATACAAAAGGCGCAGTGCCGCCTTAAGTACAAGAATAGAGAATCCTCTTACAGCCGGTGCTTTGAGCATTCCCTGTGAGACCAGAATTAGTCTCCGATACACCACTCCAGGTTCAATGTATTCCTTGGACATTCACATTGACGATGAAACACAGAAATCGCATCGGAGTGAAATACAAAAGGCAAACTGCCGCGTAAATACAAGAATAGAGACTCTTCTTACAGTCGGTGCTTTCAGCATTCCCTGTCAGACCAGTATTAGTTTCCGATACTCCTCAGCGGTTTCAATGTATTCCTAGGACCTTCATATTGACGATGAAACACAGAAATCGCATCGGAATTAAATACAAAAGGCACAATGTCGCCTTAAGTACAAGAATAGAGACCCTTCTTACACTCGGTGCTTTGAGCATTCCCTGTGAGACCAGTATTAGTTTCTGATACACCACTGCAGGTTCAATGTATTCCTTGGACCTTCACATTGACGATGAAACACAAGAAATCGCATCGGAATTAAATACAAAGGGCACAATGTCGCCTTAAGTACAAGAATAGAGACACTTCTTACAGTCGGTGCTCTGAGCATTCCCTGTGAGACCTGTATTAGTTTCCGATACACCACTCCAGGTTCAATGTATTCCTTGGACATTCACATTGATGATGAAACACAGAAATCGCATCGGAATGAAATACAAAAGGCAAACTGCCGCGTAAGTACAAGAATAGACACTCTTCTTACAGTCGGTGCTTTCAGCTTTCCCTGTGAGACCAGTATTAGTTTCCGATACACCTCAGCAGGTTCAATGTATTCCTTGGACCTTCACATTGACGATGAAACACAGAAATCGCATCGGAATTAAATACAAAAGGTGCAATGACGCCTTAAGTACATGAATAGAGACTCTTCTTACAGTCGGTGCTTTGAGCATTCCCTGTGAGACCAGTATTAGTTTCCGATACATCACTGCAGGTTCAATGTATTCCTTGTACCTTCACATTGACGATGAAACACAGAAATTGCATCGGAATTAAATACAAAAGGCACAAAGTCGCCATAAGTACAAGAATAGAGACTCCTCTTACAGTCGGTGCTTTGAGCATTCCCTGTGAGACCAGTATTAGTTTCCGATACACCACTGCTGGTTCAATGTATTCCTTGGACCTTCACATTGACGATGAAACACAGAAATCGCATCGGAATTAAATACAAAAGTCGCAATGCCGCCTTAAGTACAAGAATAGAGACTCTTCTTACAGTCGGTGCTTTCAGCTTTCCCTGTGAGACCAGTATTAGTTTCCGATACACCTCAGCAGGTTCAATGTATTCCTAAGACCTTCACATTGACGATGAAACACAGAAATCGCATCGGAATTAAATACAAAAAGCACAATGTCGCGTTAAGTACAAGAATAGAGACTCTTCTTACAGTCGGTGCTTTTGAGCATTCACTGTGAGACAATAATTAGTTTCCGATACACCACTCCAGGTTCAATGTATTCCTTGGACCTTCACCTTGACGATGAAACACAGAAATCGCATCGGAATGAAATACAAAAGGCAAACTGCCGCGTAAGTACAAGAATAGAGACTCTTCTTTCAGTCGGTGCTTTCAGCATTCCCTGTGAGACCAGTATTAGTTTCCGATACACCACTGCAGGCACAATGTATTCCTTGGACCTTGCCATTGACGATGAAACACAGAAATCGCATCGGAATTAAATTCAAAAGGCACAATGCCGCCTTAAGTACAAGAATAGAGACCCTTCTTACAGTCGGTGCTATGAGCATTCCCTGTGAGACCAGTATTAGTTTCCGATACACCACTGCAGGTTAAATGTATCCCTTGGACCTCCACATTGACGATGAAACACAGATATCGCATTGGAATTAAATTCAAAAGGCACAATGCCGAGTTAAGTACAAGAATAGAGACCATTTTTACAGTCGGTGCTTTGAGCATTCCCTGTGAGACCAGTATTAGTGTCCGATACACCACTCCACGTTCAATGTATTCCTTGGACATTCACATTGACGATGAAACACAGAAATCGCATCGGAGTGAAATACAAAAGGCAAACTGCCGCGTAAATACAAGAATAGAGACTCTTCTTACAGTCGGTGCTTTCAGCATCCCCTGTCAGACCAGTATTAGTTTCCGATACTCCTCAGCGGTTTCAATGTATTCCTAGGACCTTCATATTGACGATGAAACACAGAAATCGCATCGGAATTAAATACAAAAGGCACAATGTCGCCTTAAGTACAAGAATAGAGACCCTTCTTACACTCGGTGCTTTGAGCATTCCCTGTGAGACCAGTATTAGTTTCTGATACACCACTGCAGGTTCAATGTATTCCTTGGACCTTCACATTGAGGATGAAACACGAGAAATCGCATCGGAATTAAATACAAAGGGCACAATGTCGCCTTAAGTACAAGAATAGAGACACTTCTTACAGTCGGTGCTTTGAGCATTCCCTGTGAGACCTGTATTAGTTTCCGATACACCACTCCAGGTTCAATGTATTCCTTGGACATTCACATTGATGATGAAACACAGAAATCGCATCGGAATGAAATACAAAAGGCAAACTGCCGTGTAAGTACAAGAATAGAGACTCTTCTTACAGTCGGTGCTTTCAGCTTTCCCTGTGAGACCAGTATTAGTTTCCGATACACCTCAGCAGGTTCAATGTATTCCTAAGACCTTCACATTGACGATGAAACACAGAAATCGCATCGGAATTAAATACAAAAAGCACAATGTCGCGTTAAGTACAAGAATAGAGACTCTTCTTACAGTCGGTGCTTTGAGCATTCACTGTGAGACAATAATTAGTTTCCGATACACCACTCCAGGTTCAATGTATTCCTTGGACCTTCACATTGACGATGAAACACAGAAATCGCTTCGGAATGAAATACAAAAGGCAAACTGCCGCGTAAGTACAAGAATAGAGACTCTTCTTTCAGTCGGTGTTTTCAGCATTCCCTGTGAGACCAGTATTAGTTTCCGATACACCACTGCAGGTTCAATGTATTCCTAGGACCTTCACATTGACGATGAAACACAGAAATCGCATCGGAATTAAATACAAAAACCACAATGTCGCCTTAAGTACAAGAATAGAGACTCTTCTTACAGTCGGTGCTTTCACCATTAACTGTGAGACCAGTTGTAGTTTCCGATTCACCACTACAGGTTCAATGTATTCCTTGGACCTTCACATTGACGATGAAACACAGAAATCGATTCGGAATTAAATACAAAAGGCACAATGCCGTCTTAAGTACATGAATAGAGACTCTTCTTACAGTGGATGGTTTCAGCATTCCCTGTGAGACCAGTATTAGTTTCCGATACACCTCAGCAGGTTCAATGTATTCCTAGGACCTTCAAATTGACGATGAAACACAGAAATCGCATCGGAATGAAATACAAAATGCACAATGCCGCCTTAAGTACAGGAATAGGGACTCTTCTTACAGTCGGTGCTTTGAGCATTCCCTGTGAGACCAGTATTAGTTTCCGATACACCACTGCAGGCACAATGTATTCCTTGGACCTTGACATTGACGATGAAACACAGAAATCGCATCGGAATTAAATTCAAAAGGCACAATGCCGCCTTAAGTACAAGAATAGAGACCATTCTTACAGTCAGTGCTATGAGCATTCCCTGTGAGACCAGTATTAGTTTCCGATACACCACTGCAGGTTAAATGTATCCCTTGGACCTTCACATTGACGATGAAACACAGATATCGCATTGGAATTAAATTCAAAAGGCACAATGCCGAGTTAAGTACAAGAATAGAGACCATTCTTACAGTCGGTGCTTTGAGCATTCCCTGTGAGACCAGTATTAGTTTCCGATACACCACTGCCGGTTCGATGTATTCCTTGGACCTTCACATTGACGATGAAAGACAGAAATCGCATCGGAATTAAATACTAAAGGCACAATGCCGCATTAAGTACAAGAATAGAGACTCTTCTTGCAGTCGGTGCTTTGAGCATTCCCTGTGAGACCAGTATTAGTTTCTGATACACCACTGCAGGTTCAATGTATTCCTTGGGCCTTCACATTGACGTTGAAACACAGAAATCGCATCGGAATTAAATTCAAAAGGCACAATGCCGTTTTAAGTGCAAGAATAGAGACACTTCTTACAGTCGATGCTTTCAGCATTCCCTGTGAGACCAGTATTAGTTTCCGATACACCTTAGCAGGTTCAATGTATTCCTAGGACCTACACACTGACGATGAAACACAGAAATCGCATCGGAATTAAATACAAAGGGCACAATGTCGCCTTATGTACAAGAATAGAGACTCTTCTTACAGTCGGTTCTTTGAGCATTCCGTGTGAGACAAGTATTAGTGTCCGATACACCACTCCAGGTTCAATGTAATCCTTGGATATTCACATTGACGATGAAACACAGAAATCGCAACGGAATGAAATACAAGAGGCAAATTGCCGCGTAAGTACAAGAATAGAGACTCTTCTTACAGTCGGTGCTTTCAGCTTTCCCTCTGACACCAGTATTAGTTCCCGATACACCTCAGCAGGTTCAATGTATTCCTAGGACTTTCACATTGACGATGAAACACAGATATCGAATCGGAATTAAATACAAAAAGCACAATGTCGCCTTAAGTACAAGAATAGAGACCCTTCTTACAGTCGCTGCTTTGAGCATTCCCTGTGAGACCAGAATTAGTTTCCGATACATCACTCCAGGTTCAATGTAATCCTTGGACCTTCACATTGACGATGAAACACAGAAATCGCATGGGAATGAAATACAAAGGCAAACTGCCGCGTAGGTACAAGAATAGAGACTCTTCTTACAGTCGGTGCTTTCAGCATTCCCTGCCAGACCAGTATTAGTTTCCGATACTCCTCAGCGGTTTCAATGTATTCCTAGGACCTTCACATTGACGATGAAACACAGAGATCGCATTGGAATTAAATTCAAAAGGCACAATGCCGAGTTAAGTACATGAAAAGAGACCATTCTTACAGTCGGTGCTTTGAGCATTCCCTGTGAGACCAGTATTAGTTTCCGATACACCACTGTAAGTTCGATGTATTCCTTGGACCTTCACATTGACGATGAAAGACAGAAATCGCATCGGAATTAAATACAAAAGGCACAATGCCGCATTAAGTACAAGAATAGAGACTCTTCTTGCAGTCGGTACTTTGAGCATTCCCTGTGAGACCAGTATTAGTTTCTGATACACCACTGCAGGTTCAATGTATTCCTTGGACCTTCACATTGACGTTGAAACACAGAAATCGCATCGGAATTAAATACAAAAGGCGCAATGCCGCCTTAAGTACAAGAATAGAGACTCTTCTTACAGTCGGTGCTTTGAGCATTCCCTGTGAGACCAGTATAGGTTTTTGATACACCATTGAAGGTTCAATGTATTCCTTGGACCTTCACATTGACGATGAAACACAGAAATCGCATCGGAATTAATTACAAAAGGCACAATGCCGTCATAAGTACAAGAATACAGACTCTTCTTACAGTCGGTGCTTTCAGCATTCCCTGTGAGACCAGTATTAGTTTCCGATACATCACTGCGGGTTCAATGTATTCCTTGTACCTTCACATTGAAGATGAAACACAGAAACTGCATCGGAATTAAATACAAAAGGCACAAAGTCGACATAAGTACAAGGATAGAGACTCTTCTTACAGTCGGTGCTTTGAGCATTCCCTGTGAGACCAGTATTAGTTTCCGATTCACCACTGCAGGTTCAATGTATTCCTTGGACCTTCACATTGACGATGAAACACAGAAAACGCATCGGAATGAAATACAAAAGGCAAACTGCCGCGTAAGTAGAAGAATAGAGACTTATCTTACAGTCGGTGCTTTCAGAATTCCCTGTGAGAGCAGTAATAGCTACCGATACACCTCAGCTGGTTCAATGTAATCCTAGGACCTTCACATTGACGATGAAACACAGAAATCGCATCGGAATTAAATACAAAATTCGCAAAGCCGCCTTAAGTACAAGAATAGAGACTGTTCTTACAGTCCGTGCTTTCAGCTTTCCCTGTGAGACGAGTATTAGTTTCCGATACACCTCAGCAGGTTCAATGTATTCCTAAGACCTGCACATTGACGATGAAACACAGAAATGGCATCAGAATTAAATACAAAAAGCACAATGTCGCGTTAAGTACAAGAATAGAGACTCTTCTTACAGTCGGTGCTTTTGAGCATTCACTGTGAGACAATAATTAGTTTCCGATACACCACTACAGGTTCAATGTATTCCTTGGACCTTCACCTTGACGATGAAACACAGAAATCGCATCGGAATGAAATACAAAAGGCAAACTGCCGCGTAAGTACAAGAATAGAGACTCTTCTTTCAGTCGGTGCTTTCAGCATTCCCTGTGAGACCAGTATTAGTTTCCGATACACCACTGCAGGCACAATGTATTCCTTGGACCTTGCCATTGACGATGAAACACAGAAATCGCATCGGAATTAAATTCAAAAGGCACAATGCCGCCTTAAGTACAAGAATAGAGACCCTTCTTACTGTCGGTGCTATGAGCATTCCCTGTGAGACCAGTATTAGTTTCCGATACACCACTGCAGGTTAAATGTATCCCTTGGACCTCCGCATTGACGATGAAACACAGATATCGCATTGGAATTAAATTCAAAAGGCACAATGCCGAGTTAAGTACAAGAATAGAGACCATTTTTACAGTCGGTGCTTTGAGCATTCCCTGTGAGACCAGTATTAGTTTCCGATACACCACTGCAGGTTCAATGTATTCCTTGGACCTTCACATTGACGATGAAACACAGAAATCGCATCGGAATTAAATACAAAAGGCACAATGCCGTCTTAAGTACAAGAATAGAGACTCTTCTTACAGTCGATGCTTTCAGCATTCCCTGTGAGACCAGTATTAGTTTCCGATACACCTCAGCAGGTTCAATGTATTCCTAGGACCTCCACACTGACGATGAAACACAGAAATCGCATCGGAATTAAATACAAAGGGCACAATGTCGCCTTAAGTACAAGAATAGAGACTCTTCTTACAGTCGGTTCTTTGAACATTCCCTGTGAGACAAGTATTAGTGTCCGATACACCACTCCAGGTTCAATGTAATCCTTGGATATTCACATTGACGATGAAACACAGAAATCGCAACGGAATGAAATACAAGAGGCAAATTCCCGCGTAAGTACTAGAATAGAGACTCTTCTTACAGTCGGTGCATTCAGCTTTCCCTCTGACACCAGTATTAGATCCCGATACACCTCAGCAGGTTCAATGTATTCCTAGGACTTTCACATTGACGATGAAACACAGAAATCGATTCGGAATTAAATACAAAAAGCACAATGTCGCCTTAAGTACAAGAATAGAGACCCTTCTTACAGTCGCTGCTTTGAGCATTCCCTGTGAGACCAGAATTAGTTTCCGATACATCACTCCAGGTTCAATGTATTCCTTGGACCTTCACATTGACGATGAAACACAGAAATCGCATGGGAATGAAATACAAAGGCAAACTGCCGCGTAAGTACAAGAATAGAGACTCTTCTTACAGTCGGTGCTTTCAGCATTCCCAGTGAGACCAGTATTAGTTTCCGATACACCTCAGCAGGGTCAATGTATTCCTAGGACTTTCACATTGACGATGAAACAGAGAAATCGCATCGGAATTAAATACAAAAGGCGCAATGCCGCCTTAAGTACAAGAATAGAGAATCTTCTTACAGTCGGTGCTTTGAGCATTCCCTGTGAGACCAGAATTAGTTTCCGATACACCACTCCAGGTTCAATGTATTCCTTGGACATTCACATTGACGATGAAACACAGAAATCGCATCGGAGTGAAATACAAAAGGCAAACTGCCGCGTAAATACAAGAATTGAGACTCTTCTTACAGTCGGTGCTTTCAGCATCCCCTGTCAGACAAGTATTAGTTTCCGATACTCCTCAGCGGTTTCAATGTATTCCTAGGACCTTCATATTGACGATGAAACACAGAAATCGCATCGGAATTAAATACAAAAGGCACAATGTCGCCTTAAGTACAAGAATAGAGACCCTTCTTACACTCGGTGCTTTGAGCATTCCCTGTGAGACCAGTATTAGTTTCTGATACACCACTGCAGGTTCAATGTATTCCTTGGACCTTCACATTGACGATGAAACACGAGAAATCGCATCGGAATTAAATACAAAGGGCACAATGTCGCCTTAAGTACAAGAATAGAGACACTTCTTACAGTCGGTGCTTTGAGCATTCCCTGTGAGACCTGTATTAGTTTCCGATACACCACTCCAGGTTCAATGTATTCCTTGGACATTCACATTGATGATGAAACACAGAAATCGCATCGGAATGAAATACAAAAGGCAAACTGCCGCGTAAGTACAAGAATAGAGACTCTTCTTACAGTCGGTGCTTTCAGCTTTCCCTGTGAGACCAGTATTAGTTTCCGATACACCTCAGTAGGTTCAATGTATTCCTAAGACCTTCACAATGACGATGAAACACAGAAATCGCATCGGAATTAAATACAAAAAGCACAATGTCGCGTTAAGTACAAGAATAGAGACTCTTCTTACAGTCGGTGCTTTGAGCATTCACTGTGAGACAATAATTAGTTTCCGATACACCACTCCAGGTTCAATGTATTCCTTGGACCTTCACATTGACGATGAAACACAGAAATCGCATCGGAATGAAATACAAAGGGCAAACTGCCGCGTAAGTACAAGAATAGAGACTCTTCTTTCAGTCGGTGTTTTCAGCATTCCCTGTGAGACCAGTGTTAGTTTCCGATACACCACTGCAGGTTCAATGTATTCCTAGGACCTTCACATTGACGATGAAACACAGAAATCGCATCGGAATTAAATACAAAAAGCACAATGTCGCCTTAAGTACAAGAATAGAGACTCTTCTTACAGTCGGTGATTTCACCATTAACTGTGAGGCCAGTATTAGTTTCCGATTCACCACTACAGGTTCAATGTATTCCTTGGACCTTCACATTGACGATGAAACATAGAAATCGCATCGAAATTAAATACAAAAGGCACAATGCCGTCTTAAGTACATGAATAGAGACTCTTCTTACAGTGGATGGTTTCAGCATTCCCTGTGAGACCAGTATTAGTTTCCGATACACCTCAGCAGGTTCAATTTATTCCTAGGAGCTTCAAATTGACGATGAAACACAGAAATCGCATCTGAATGAAATACAAAATGCACAATGCCGCCTTAAGTACAAGAATAGAGACTCTTCTTACAGTCGGTGCTTTGAGCATTCCCTGTGAGACCAGTATTACTTTCGGATACACCACTGCAGGCACAATGTATTCCTAAGACCTTGACATTGACGATGAAACACAGAAATCGCATCGGAATTAAATTCAAAAGGCACAATGCCGCCTTAAGTACAAGAATAGAGACCATTCTTACAGTCGGTGCTATGAGCATTCCCTGTGAGACCAGTATTAGTTTCCGATACACCACTGCAGGTTAAATGTATCCCTTGGACCTTCACATTGACGATGAAACACAGAAATCGCATTGGAATTAAATTCAAAAGGCACAATGCCGAGTTAAGTACAAGAATAGAGACCATTCTTACAGTCGGTGCTTTGAGCATTCCCTGTGAGACCAGTATTAGTTTCTGATACACCACTGCAGGTTCAATGTATTCCTTGGACCTTCACATTGACGTTGAAACACAGAAATCGCATCGGAATTAAATACAAAAGGCGCAATGCCGCCTTAAGTACAAGAATAGAGACTCTTCTTACAGTCGGTGCTTTGAGCATTCCCTGTGAGACCAGTATAGGTTTCTGATACACCATTGAAGGTTCAATGTATTCCTTGGACCTTCACATTGACGATGAAACACAGAAATCGCATCGGAATTAATTACAAAAGGCACAATGCCGTCATAAGTACAAGAATACAGACTCTTCTTACAGTCGGTGCTTTGAGCATTCCCTGTGAGACCAGTATTAGTTTCCGATACATCACTGCAGGTTCAATGTATTCCTTGCACCTTCACATTGACGATGAAACACAGAAATTGCATCGGAATTAAATACAAAAGGCACAAAGTCGCCATAAGTACAAGAATAGAGACTCTTCTTACAGTCGGTGCTTTGAGCATTCCCTGTGAGACCAGTATTAGTTTCCGATACACCACTGCAGGTTCAATGTATTCCTTGGACCTTCACATTGACGATGAAACACAGAAAACGCATCGGAATGAAATACAAAAGGCAAACTGCTGCGTAAGTAGAAGAATAGTGACTTATCCTACAGTCGGTGCTTTCAGAATTCCCTGTGAGAGCAGTAATAGCTTCCGATACACCTCAGCTGGTTCAATGTAATCCTAGGACCTTCACATTGACGATGAAACACAGAAATCGCATCGGAATTAAATACAAAAGTCGCAATGCCGCCTTAAGTACAAGAATAGAGACTCTTCTTACAGTCGGTGCTTTCAGCTTTCCCTGTGAGACCAGTATTAGTTTCCGATACACCTCAGCAGGTACAATGTATTCCTAAGACCTTCACATTGACGATGAAACACAGAAATCGCGTCGGAATTAAATACAAAAAGCACAATGTCGCGTTAAGTACAAGTATAGAGACTCTTCTTACAGTCGGTGCTTTTGAGCATTCACTGTGAGACAATAATTAGTTTCCGATACACCACTCCAGGTTCAATGTATTCCTTGGACCTTCACATTGACGATGAAACACAGAAATCGCATCGGAATTAAATACAAAAGGCAAACTGCCGCGTAAGTACAAGAATAGAGACTCTTCTTTCAGTCGGTGCTTTCAGCATTCCCTGTGAGACCAGTATTAGTTTCCGATACACCACTGCAGCTTCAATGTATTCCTAGGACCTTCACATCGGCGATGAAACACAAAAATCGCATCGGAATTAAATACAAAAGGCGCAATGTCGCCTTAAGTACAAGAATAGAGACTCTTCTTACAGTCGGTGCTTTGAGCATTCCCTGTGAGACCAGTATTAGTTTCCGATACACCACTCCAGGTTCATTGTATTCCATGGACATTCACATTGACGATGAAACACAGAAATCGCATCGGAATGAAATACAAAAGGCAAACTGCCGCGAGAGTACAAGAATAGAGACTCTTCTTACAGTCGGTGCTTTCAGCATTACCTGTGAGACCAGTATTAGTTTCCGATACACCTCAGCAGGTTCAATGTATTCCTAGGACCTCCACACTGACGATGAAACACAGAAATCGCATCGGAATTAAATACAAAGGGCACAATGTCCCCTTAAGTACAAGAATTGAGACCCTTCTTACAGTCGGTGCATTGAGCATTCCCTGTGAGACCAGAATTAGTTTCCGATACATCACTCCAGGTTCAATGTTTGCCTTGGACCTTCACATTGACGATGAAACACAGAAATCGCATGGGAATGAAATACAAAGGCAAACTGCCGCGTAAGTACAAGAATAGAGACTCTTCTTACAGTCGGTGTTTTCAGCATTCCCTGTGAGACCAGTATTAGTTTCCGATACACCTCAGCAGGTTCAATGTATTCCTAGGACTTTCACATTGACGATGAAACACAGAAATCGCATCGGAATGAAATACAAAAGGCAAACTGCCTAGTAAGTACAAGAATAGAGACTCTTCTTACAGTCGGTGCTTTCAGCTTTCCCTGTGAGACCAGTATTAGTTTCCGATACACCTCAGCAGGTTCAATGTATTCCTAAGACCTTCACATTGACGATGAAACACAGAGATCGCATCGGAATTAAATACAAAAAGCACAATGTCACGTTAAGTACAAGAATAGAGACTCTTCTTACACTCGGTGCTTTGAGCATTCACTGTGAGACAATAATTACTTTCCGATACACCACTCCAGGTTCAATGTATTCCTTGGACCTTCACATTGACGATGAAACACAGAAATCGCATCGGAATGAAATACAAAAGGCAAACTGCCGCGTAAGCACAAGAATAGAGACTCTTCTTTCAGTCGGTGCTTTCAGCATTCCCTGTGAGACCAGTATTAGTTTCCGATACACCACTGCAGGTTCAATGTATTCGTAGGACCTTCACATTGACGATGAAACACAGTAATTGCATTGGAATTAAATACAAAAAGCACAATGTCGCCTTAAGTACAAGAATAGAGACTCTTCTTACCGTCGGTGCTTTCACCATTAACTGTGAGACCAATATTAGTTTCCGATTCACCACTACAGGTTCAATGTATTCCTTGGACATTCACATTGACGATGAAACACAGAAATCGCATCGGAATTAAATACAAAAGGCACAACGCCGTCTTAAGTACAGGAATAGAGACTCTTCTTACAGTCGATGCTTTCAGCATTCCCTGTGAGACCAGTATTAGTTTCCGATACACCTCAGCAAGTTCAATGTATTCCTAGGACCTCCACACTGACGATGAAACACAGAAATCGCAACGGAATGAAACACAATAGGCAAATTGCCGCGTAAGTACAAGAATAAAGACTCTTCTTACAGTCGGTGCTTTCAGCTTTCCCTCTGACACCAGTATTAGTTCCCGATACACCTCAGCAGGTTCAAAGTATTCCTAGGACTTTCACATTGACGATGAAACACAAAAATCGCATCGGAATTAAATACAAAAAGCACAATGTCGCTTTAAGTACAAGAATAGAGACCCTTCTTACATTCGGTGCTTTGAGCATTCCCTGTGAGACCAGAATTAGTTTCCGATACATCACTCCAGGTTCAATGTATTCCTTGGACCTTCACATTGACGATGAAACACAGAAATCGCATGGGAATGAAATACAAAGGCAAACTGCCGCGTAAGTTCAAGAATAGAGACTCGTCTTACAGTCGGTGCTTTCAGCATTCCCTGTGAGACCAGTATTAGTTTCCGATACACCTCAGCAGGTTCAATGTATTCCTAGGACTTTCACATTGACGATGAAACACAGAAATCGCATCGAAATTAAATACAAAAGGCGCAATGCCGCCTTAAGTACAAGAATAGAGACTCTTCTTACAGTCGGTGCTTTGAGCATTCCCTGTGAGACCAGAATTAGTTTCCGATACACCACTCCAGTTTCAATGTATTCCTTGGACATTCAGATTGACGATGAAACACAGAAATCGCATCGGAGTGAAATACAAAAGGCAAACTGCCGCGTAAGTACAAAAATAGAGACTCTTCTTACAGTCGGTGCATTCAGCATTCCCTGTCAGACCAGTATTAGTTTCCGATACTCCTCAGCGGGTTCAATGTATTCCTAGGACCTTCATATTGACGATGAGACACAGAAATCGCATCGGAATTAAATACAAAAGGCACAATGTCGCCTTAAGTACAAGAATAGAGACTCTTCTTACAGTCGGTGCTTTCAGCGTTCCCTGTGAGACCAGTATTAGTTTCCATTACACCTCAGCAGGTTCAATGTATTCCTAAGACCTTCACATTGGCGATTAAACACAAAAATCGCATCGGAATTAAATACAAAAAGCACAATGTCGCGTTAAGTACAAGAATAGAAACTGTTCTTACAGTCGGTGCTTTCAGCCTTCACTGTGAGACAATAATTAGTTTCCGATACACCACTCCATGTTACATGTATTCCTTGGACCTTCACATTGACGATGAAACACAGAAATCGCATCGGAATGAAATACAAAAGGCAAACTGCCGCGTAAGTACAAGAATAGAGACTCTTCTTTCAGTCGGTGTTTTCAGCATTCCCTGTGAGACCAGTATTAGTTTCCGATACACCACTGCAGGTTCAATGTATTCCTAGGACCTTCACATTGACGATGAAACACAGAAATCGCATCGGTATTAAATACAAAAAGCACAATGTCGCCTTAAGTACAAGAATAGAGACTCTTCTTACAGTCGGTGCTTTCACCATTAACTGTGAGACCAGTATTAGTTTCCGATTCACCACTACAGGTTCAATGTATTCCTTGGACCTTCACATTGACGATGAAACACAGAAATCGCATCGGAATTAAATACAAAAGGCGCAATGCCGCCTTAAGTACAAGAATAGAGACTCTTCTTACAGTCGGTGCTTTGAGCATTCCCTGTGAGACCAGAATTAGTATCCGATTCACCACTCCAGGTTCAATGTATTCCTTGGACATTCACATTGACGATGAAACACAGATATCGCAACGGAATGAAATACAATAGGCAAATTGCCACGTAAGTACAAGAATAGAGACTCTTCTTACAGTCGGTGCTTTCAGCATTCCCTGTGAGACCAGTATTAGTTTACGATACACCTCAGCAGGTTCAATGTATTCCTAGGACTTTCACATTGACGATGAAACACAGAAATCGCATCGAAATTAAATACAAAAGGCGCAATGCCGCCTTAGGTACAAGAATAGAGACTCTTCTTACAGTCGGTGCTTTGAGCATTCCCTGTGAGACCAGAATTAGTTTCCGATACACCACTCAGGTTCAATGTATTCCTTGGACATTCACATTGACGATGAAACACAGAAATCGCATCAGAGTGTATTACAAAAGGCAAACTGCCGCGTAAGTTCAAGAATAGAGACTCTTCTTACAGTCGGTGCTTTCAGCATTCCCTGTCAGACCAGTATTAGTTTCCGATACTCCTCAGCGGGTTCAATGTATTCCTAGGACCTTCATATTGACGATGAAACACAGAAATCGCATCGGAATGAAATACAAAAGGCAAACTGCCGCGTAAGTACAAGAATAGAGACTCTTCTTACAGTCGGTGCTTTCACCATTAACTGTGAGACCAGTATTAGTTTCCGATTCACCACTACAGGTTCAATGTATTCCTTGGACCTTCACATTGACGATGAAACACAGAAATCGCATCGGAATTAAATACAAAAGGCACAATGCCGTCTTAAGTACAAGAATAGAGACTCTTCTTACAGTCGATGCTTTCAGCATTCCCTGTGAGACCAGTATTAGTTTCCGATACACCTCAGCAGGTTCAATGTATTCCTAGGACATTCAAATTGACGATGAAACACAGAAATCGCATCGGAATTAAATACAAAAGGCACAATGCCGCCTTATGTGCAAGAATAGAGACTCTTCTTACAGTCGGTGCTTTGAGCATTCCCTGTGAGACCAGTATTAGTTTCCGATACACCACTGCAGGCACAATGTATTCCTTGCACCTTGACATTGACGATGAAACTCAGAAATCGCATCGGAATTAAATTCAAAAGGCACAATTCCGCCTTAAGTACAAGAATAGAGACCCTTCTTACATTCGGTGCTATGAGCATTCCCTGTGAGACCAGTATTAGTTTCCGATACACCACTGCAGGTTAAATGTATCCCTTGGACCTTCACATTGACGATGAAACACAGATATCGCATTGGAATTAAATTCAAAAGGCACAATGACGAGTTAAGTACAAGAATAGAGACCATTCTTACAGTCGGTGCTTTGAGCACTCCCTGTGAGACCAGTATTGGTTTCTGATACACCACTGAAGGTTCAATGTATTCCTTGGACCTTCACATTGACGATGAAACACAGAAATCGCATCGGAATTAATTACAAAAGGCACAATGCCGTCATAAGTACAAGAATACAGACTCTTCTTACAGTCGGTGCTTTGAGCATTTCCTGTGAGACCAGTATTAGTTTCCGATACACCACTGCAGGTTCAATGTATTCCTAGGACCTTCACATTGACGATGAAACACAGAAATCGCATCGGAATTAAATACAAAAGGTGCAATGCCGCCTTAAGTACATGAATAGAGACTCTTCTTACAGTCGGTGCTTTGAGCATTCCCTGTGAGACCAGTAATAGTTTCCGATACATCACTGCAGGTTCAATGTATTCCGTGCACCTTCACATTGACGATGAAACACAGAAACTGCATCGGAATTAAATACAAAAGGCGCAACGCCGCCTTAAGTACAAGAATAGAGACTCTTCTTACAGTCGGTGCTTTGAGAATTCCCTTTGAGACCAGTATTAGTTTCTGATACACCACTGCAGGTTCAATGTATTCCTTGGACCTTCACATTGACAATGAATCACAGAAATCGCATCGGAATTAATTAAAAGGCACAATGCCGTCATTTGTAATAGAATAGAGACTCCTCTTACAGTCGGTGCTTTGAGCATTCCCTGTGAGACCAGTATTAGTTTCCGATACACCACTGCAGGTTCGATGTATTCCTTGCACCTTCACATTGACGATGAAACACAGAAATTGCATCGGAATTAAATACAAAATGCTTAATGCCGTCTTAAGTACAAGAATAGAGACTCTTCTAACAGTCGGTGCTTTGAGCATTCCCTGTGAGACCAGTATTAGATTCCGATACACCACTGCAGGTTCAATGTATTCCTTGGACCTTCACATTGACGATGAAACACAGAAATCGCATCGGAATTAAATACAAAAGACACAGTGCCGTCTTAAGTACAAGAATAGAGACTCTTCCTACAGTCGGTGCTTTCAGCATTCCCTGTGAGACCAGTATTAGTTTCCGATACACCTCAGCAGGTGCAATGTATTCCTAGGACCCTCACATTGACGATGAAACACAGAAATCGCATCGGAATTAAATACAAAAGGCACAAAGTCGCCTTAAGTACAAGAATAGAGACTCTTCTTACAGTCGGTGCTTTCTGCATTCCCTGTGAGACCAGAAATAGTTTCCAATACACCACCCCAGGTTCAATGTATTCCTTTGACATTCACATTGACGATGAAACACAGAAATCGCATCGGAATGAAATACAAAAGGCAAACCGCCGCGAGAGTACAAGAATAGAGACTCTTCTTACTGTCGGTGCTTTGAGCATTCCCTGTGAGACCAGTATTAGTTTCCGATACACCACTGCAGCTTCAATGTATTCCTAGGACCTTCACATTGGCGATGAAACACAAAAATCGCATCGGAATTAAATACAAAAGGCGCAATGTCGCCTTAAGTACAAGAATAGAGACTCTTCTTACAGTCGGTGCTTTGAGCATTCCCTGTGAGACCAGTATTAGTTTCCGATACACCACTCCAGGTTCAATGTATTCCATGGACATTCACATTGACGATGAAACACAGAAATCGCATCGGAATGAAATACAAAAGGCAAACCGCCGCGAGAGTACAAGAATAGAGACTCTTCTTACAGTCGGTGCTTTCAGCATTCCCTGTGAGACCAGTATTAGTTTCCGATACACCTCAGCAGGTTCAATGTATTCCTAGGACCTCCACACTGACGATGAAACACAGAAATCGAATCGGAATTAAATACAAAGGGCACAATGTCGCCTTAAGTACAAGAATAGAGACTCTTCTTACAGTCGGTTCTTTGAGCATTCCCTGTGAGACAAGTATTAGTGTCCGATATTCCACTCCAGGGTCAATGTATTCCTTGGACATTCACATTGACGATGAAACACAGAAATCGCAACGGAATGAAATACAATAGGCAAATTGCCGCGTAAGTACAAGAATAGAGACTCTTCTTATAGTCGGTGCCTTCAGCTTTCCCTCTGACACCAGTATTAGTTCCCGATACACCTCAGCAGGTTCAATGTATTCCTAGGACTTTCACATTGACGATGAAACACAGAAATCGCATCGGAATTAAATACAAAAAGCACAATGTCCCCTTAAGTACAAGAATAGAGACCCTTCTTACAGTCGATGCATTGAGCATTCCCTGTGAGACCGGAATTAGTTTCCGATACATCACTCCAGGTTCAATGTATTCCTTGGACCTTCACATTGACGATGAAACACAGAAATCGCATTGGAATGAAATACAAAGGCAAACTGCCGCGTAAGTACAAGAATAGAGACTCTTCTTACAGTCGGTGCTTTCAGCTTTCCCTGTGAGACCAGTATTAGTTTCCGATACACCTCAGCAGGTTCAATGTATTCCTAAGACCTTCACATTGACGATGAAACACAGAGATCGCATCGGAATTAAATACAAAAAGCACAATGTCACGTTAAGTACAAGAATAGAGACTCTTCTTACACTCGGTGCTTTGAGCATTCACTGTGAGACAATAATTACTTTCCGATACACCACTCCAGGTTCAATGTATTCCTTGGACCTTCACATTGACGATGAAACACAGAAATCGCATCGGAATGAAATACAAAAGGCAAACTGCCGCGTAAGCACAAGAATAGAGACTCTTCTTTCAGTCGGTGCTTTCAGCATTCCCTGTGAGACCAGTATTAGTTTCCGATACACCACTGCAGGTTCAATGTATTCGTAGGACCTTCACATTGACGATGAAACACTGTAATTGCATTGGAATTAAATACAAAAAGCACAATGTCGCCTTAAGTACAAGAATAGAGACTCTTCTTACCGTCGGTGCTTTCACCATTAACTGTGAGACCAATATTAGTTTCCGATTCACCACTACAGGTTCAATGTATTCCTTGGACATTCACATTGACGATGAAACACAGAAATCGCATCGGAATTAAATACAAAAGGCACAACGCCGTCTTAAGTACAGGAATAGAGACTCTTCTTACAGTCGATGCTTTCAGCATTCCCTGTGAGACCAGTATTAGTTTCCGATACACCTCAGCAAGTTCAATGTATTCCTAGGACCTCCACACTGACGATGAAACACAGAAATCGCAACGGAATGAAACACAATAGGCAAATTGCCGCGTAAGTACAAGAATAAAGACTCTTCTTACAGTCGGTGCTTTCAGCTTTCCCTCTGACACCAGTATTAGTTCCCGATACACCTCAGCAGGTTCAAAGTATTCCTAGGACTTTCACATTGACGATGAAACACAAAAATCGCATCGGAATTAAATACAAAAAGCACAATGTCGCTTTAAGTACAAGAATAGAGACCCTTCTTACATTCGGTGCTTTGAGCATTCCCTGTGAGACCAGAATTAGTTTCCGATACATCACTCCAGGTTCAATGTATTCCTTGGACCTTCACATTGACGATGAAACACAGAAATCGCATGGGAATGAAATACAAAGGCAAACTGCCGCGTAAGTTCAAGAATAGAGACTCGTCTTACAGTCGGTGCTTTCAGCATTCCCTGTGAGACCAGTATTAGTTTCCGATACACCTCAGCAGGTTCAATGTATTCCTAGGACTTTCACATTGACGATGAAACACAGAAATCGCATCGAAATTAAATACAAAAGGCGCAATGCCGCCTTAAGTACAAGAATAGAGACTCTTCTTACAGTCGGTGCTTTGAGCATTCCCTGTGAGACCAGAATTAGTTTCCGATACACCACTCCAGTTTCAATGTATTCCTTGGACATTCAGATTGACGATGAAACACAGAAATCGCATCGGAGTGAAATACAAAAGGCAAACTGCCGCGTAAGTACAAAAATAGAGACTCTTCTTACAGTCGGTGCATTCAGCATTCCCTGTCAGACCAGTATTAGTTTCCGATACTCCTCAGCGGGTTCAATGTATTCCTAGGACCTTCATATTGACGATGAGACACAGAAATCGCATCGGAATTAAATACAAAAGGCACAATGTCGCCTTAAGTACAAGAATAGAGACTCTTCTTACAGTCGGTGCTTTCAGCGTTCCCTGTGAGACCAGTATTAGTTTCCATTACACCTCAGCAGGTTCAATGTATTCCTAAGACCTTCACATTGGCGATTAAACACAAAAATCGCATCGGAATTAAATACAAAAAGCACAATGTCGCGTTAAGTACAAGAATAGAAACTGTTCTTACAGTCGGTGCTTTCAGCCTTCACTGTGAGACAATAATTAGTTTCCGATACACCACTCCATGTTACATGTATTCCTTGGACCTTCACATTGACGATGAAACACAGAAATCGCATCGGAATGAAATACAAAAGGCAAACTGCCGCGTAAGTACAAGAATAGAGACTCTTCTTTCAGTCGGTGTTTTCAGCATTCCCTGTGAGACCAGTATTAGTTTCCGATACACCACTGCAGGTTCAATGTATTCCTAGGACCTTCACATTGACGATGAAACACAGAAATCGCATCGGTATTAAATACAAAAAGCACAATGTCGCCTTAAGTACAAGAATAGAGACTCTTCTTACAGTCGGTGCTTTCACCATTAACTGTGAGACCAGTATTAGTTTCCGATTCACCACTACAGGTTCAATGTATTCCTTGGACCTTCACATTGACGATGAAACACAGAAATCGCATCGGAATTAAATACAAAAGGCGCAATGCCGCCTTAAGTACAAGAATAGAGACTCTTCTTACAGTCGGTGCTTTGAGCATTCCCTGTGAGACCAGAATTAGTATCCGATTCACCACTCCAGGTTCAATGTATTCCTTGGACATTCACATTGACGATGAAACACAGATATCGCAACGGAATGAAATACAATAGGCAAATTGCCACGTAAGTACAAGAATAGAGACTCTTCTTACAGTCGGTGCTTTCAGCATTCCCTGTGAGACCAGTATTAGTTTACGATACACCTCAGCAGGTTCAATGTATTCCTAGGACTTTCACATTGACGATGAAACACAGAAATCGCATCGAAATTAAATACAAAAGGCGCAATGCCGCCTTAGGTACAAGAATAGAGACTCTTCTTACAGTCGGTGCTTTGAGCATTCCCTGTGAGACCAGAATTAGTTTCCGATACACCACTCAGGTTCAATGTATTCCTTGGACATTCACATTGACGATGAAACACAGAAATCGCATCAGAGTGTATTACAAAAGGCAAACTGCCGCGTAAGTTCAAGAATAGAGACTCTTCTTACAGTCGGTGCTTTCAGCATTCCCTGTCAGACCAGTATTAGTTTCCGATACTCCTCAGCGGGTTCAATGTATTCCTAGGACCTTCATATTGACGATGAAACACAGAAATCGCATCGGAATGAAATACAAAAGGCAAACTGCCGCGTAAGTACAAGAATAGAGACTCTTCTTACAGTCGGTGCTTTCACCATTAACTGTGAGACCAGTATTAGTTTCCGATTCACCACTACAGGTTCAATGTATTCCTTGGACCTTCACATTGACGATGAAACACAGAAATCGCATCGGAATTAAATACAAAAGGCACAATGCCGTCTTAAGTACAAGAATAGAGACTCTTCTTACAGTCGATGCTTTCAGCATTCCCTGTGAGACCAGTATTAGTTTCCGATACACCTCAGCAGGTTCAATGTATTCCTAGGACATTCAAATTGACGATGAAACACAGAAATCGCATCGGAATTAAATACAAAAGGCACAATGCCGCCTTATGTGCAAGAATAGAGACTCTTCTTACAGTCGGTGCTTTGAGCATTCCCTGTGAGACCAGTATTAGTTTCCGATACACCACTGCAGGCACAATGTATTCCTTGCACCTTGACATTGACGATGAAACTCAGAAATCGCATCGGAATTAAATTCAAAAGGCACAATTCCGCCTTAAGTACAAGAATAGAGACCCTTCTTACATTCGGTGCTATGAGCATTCCCTGTGAGACCAGTATTAGTTTCCGATACACCACTGCAGGTTAAATGTATCCCTTGGACCTTCACATTGACGATGAAACACAGATATCGCATTGGAATTAAATTCAAAAGGCACAATGACGAGTTAAGTACAAGAATAGAGACCATTCTTACAGTCGGTGCTTTGAGCACTCCCTGTGAGACCAGTATTGGTTTCTGATACACCACTGAAGGTTCAATGTATTCCTTGGACCTTCACATTGACGATGAAACACAGAAATCGCATCGGAATTAATTACAAAAGGCACAATGCCGTCATAAGTACAAGAATACAGACTCTTCTTACAGTCGGTGCTTTGAGCATTTCCTGTGAGACCAGTATTAGTTTCCGATACACCACTGCAGGTTCAATGTATTCCTAGGACCTTCACATTGAC
Source organism: Schistocerca serialis cubense (assembly GCF_023864345.2). NCBI lineage: Eukaryota > Metazoa > Arthropoda > Insecta > Orthoptera > Acrididae > Schistocerca > Schistocerca serialis. The sequence goes on from NC_064640.1 coordinate 1,066,218,034, forward strand.
GATGAAACACAGAAATCGCATCGGAATTAAATACAAAAGGTGCAATGCCGCCTTAAGTACATGAATAGAGACTCTTCTTACAGTCGGTGCTTTGAGCATTCCCTGTGAGACCAGTAATAGTTTCCGATACATCACTGCAGGTTCAATGTATTCCGTGCACCTTCACATTGACGATGAAACACAGAAACTGCATCGGAATTAAATACAAAAGGCGCAACGCCGCCTTAAGTACAAGAATAGAGACTCTTCTTACAGTCGGTGCTTTGAGAATTCCCTTTGAGACCAGTATTAGTTTCTGATACACCACTGCAGGTTCAATGTATTCCTTGGACCTTCACATTGACAATGAATCACAGAAATCGCATCGGAATTAATTAAAAGGCACAATGCCGTCATTTGTAATAGAATAGAGACTCCTCTTACAGTCGGTGCTTTGAGCATTCCCTGTGAGACCAGTATTAGTTTCCGATACACCACTGCAGGTTCGATGTATTCCTTGCACCTTCACATTGACGATGAAACACAGAAATTGCATCGGAATTAAATACAAAATGCTTAATGCCGTCTTAAGTACAAGAAAAGAGACTCTTCTAACAGTCGGTGCTTTGAGCATTCCCTGTGAGACCAGTATTAGATTCCGATACACCACTGCAGGTTCAATGTATTCCTTGGACCTTCACATTGACGATGAAACACAGAAATCGCATCGGAATTAAATACAAAAGACACAGTGCCGTCTTAAGTACAAGAATAGAGACTCTTCCTACAGTCGGTGCTTTCAGCATTCCCTGTGAGACCAGTATTAGTTTCCGATACACCTCAGCAGGTGCAATGTATTCCTAGGACCCTCACATTGACGATGAAACACAGAAATCGCATCGGAATTAAATACAAAAGGCACAAAGTCGCCTTAAGTACAAGAATAGAGACTCTTCTTACAGTCGGTGCTTTCTGCATTCCCTGTGAGACCAGAAATAGTTTCCAATACACCACCCCAGGTTCAATGTATTCCTTTGACATTCACATTGACGATGAAACACAGAAATCGCATCGGAATGAAATACAAAAGGCAAACCGCCGCGAGAGTACAAGAATAGAGACTCTTCTTACTGTCGGTGCTTTGAGCATTCCCTGTGAGACCAGTATTAGTTTCCGATACACCACTGCAGCTTCAATGTATTCCTAGGACCTTCACATTGGCGATGAAACACAAAAATCGCATCGGAATTAAATACAAAAGGCGCAATGTCGCCTTAAGTACAAGAATAGAGACTCTTCTTACAGTCGGTGCTTTGAGCATTCCCTGTGAGACCAGTATTAGTTTCCGATACACCACTCCAGGTTCAATGTATTCCATGGACATTCACATTGACGATGAAACACAGAAATCGCATCGGAATGAAATACAAAAGGCAAACCGCCGCGAGAGTACAAGAATAGAGACTCTTCTTACAGTCGGTGCTTTCAGCATTCCCTGTGAGACCAGTATTAGTTTCCGATACACCTCAGCAGGTTCAATGTATTCCTAGGACCTCCACACTGACGATGAAACACAGAAATCGAATCGGAATTAAATACAAAGGGCACAATGTCGCCTTAAGTACAAGAATAGAGACTCTTCTTACAGTCGGTTCTTTGAGCATTCCCTGTGAGACAAGTATTAGTGTCCGATATTCCACTCCAGGGTCAATGTATTCCTTGGACATTCACATTGACGATGAAACACAGAAATCGCAACGGAATGAAATACAATAGGCAAATTGCCGCGTAAGTACAAGAATAGAGACTCTTCTTATAGTCGGTGCCTTCAGCTTTCCCTCTGACACCAGTATTAGTTCCCGATACACCTCAGCAGGTTCAATGTATTCCTAGGACTTTCACATTGACGATGAAACACAGAAATCGCATCGGAATTAAATACAAAAAGCACAATGTCCCCTTAAGTACAAGAATAGAGACCCTTCTTACAGTCGATGCATTGAGCATTCCCTGTGAGACCGGAATTAGTTTCCGATACATCACTCCAGGTTCAATGTATTCCTTGGACCTTCACATTGACGATGAAACACAGAAATCGCATTGGAATGAAATACAAAGGCAAACTGCCGCGTAAGTACAAGAATAGAGACTCTTCTTACAGTCGGTGTTTTCAGCATTCCCTGTGAGACCAGTATTAGTTTCCGATACACCTCAGCAGGTTCAATGTATTCCTAGGACTTTCACATTGACGATGAAACACAGAACTCGCATCGGAATTAAATACAAAAGGCGCAATGCCGCCTTAAGTACAAGAATAGAGACTCTTCTTACAGTCGGTGCTTTCAGCATTCCCTGTGAGACCGGAATTAGTTTCCGATACACCACTCCAGGTTCAATGCATTCCTTGGACATTCACATTGACGATGAAACACAGAAATCGCATCGGAGTGAAATACAAAAGGCAAACTGCCGCGTAAGTACAAGAATTGAGACTCTTCTTACAGTCGGTGTTTTCAGCATTCCCTGTCAGACCAGTATTAGTTTCCGATACTCCTCAGCGGGTTCAATGTATTCCTAGGACCTTCATACTGACGATGAAACACAGAAATCGCATCGGAATTAAATACAAAAGGCACAATGTCGCCTTAAGTACAAGTATAGAGACTCTTCTTACACTCGCTGCTTTGAGCAATCCCTGTGAGACCGGTATTAGTTTCTGATACACCACTGCAGGTTCAATGTATTCCTTGGATCTTCACATTGACGATGAAACACGAGAAATCGCATCGGAATTAAATAAAAAGGGCACAATGTCGCCTCAAGTACAAGAATAGAGACACTTCTTACAGTCGGTGTTTGAGCATTGCCTGTGAGACCTGTATTAGTTTCCAATTGACCACTCCAGGTTCAATGTATTCCTTGGACATTCACATAGACGATGAAACACAGAAATCGCATCGGAATGAAATACAAAAGGCGAACTGCCTAGTAACTATAAGAATAGAGACTCTTCTAACAGTCGGTGCTTTCAGTTTTCCCTGTGAGACCAGTATTAGTTTCCGATACACCTCAGCAGGTTCAATGTATTCCTAAGACCTTCACATTGACGATGAAACACAGAGATCGCATCGGAATTAAATACAAAAAGCACAAAGTCGCGTTAAGTACAAGAATAGAGACTCTTCTTACAGTCGGTGCTTTGAGCATTCACTGTGAGACAATAATTAGTTTCCGATACACCACTCCAGGTTCAATGTATTCCTTGGACCTTCACATTGACGATGAAACACAGAAATCGCATCGGAATGAAATACAAAAGGCAAACTGCCGCGTAAGTACAAGAATAGAGACTCTTCTTTCAGTCGGTGCTTTCAGCATTCCCTGTGAGACCAGTATTAGTTTCCGATACACCACTGCAGGTTCAATGTATTCGTAGGACCTTCACATTGACGATGAAACACAGAAATCGCATCGGAATTAAATACAAAAAGCACAATGTCGCCTTAAGTACAAGAATAGAGACTCTTCGTACAGTCGGTGCTTTCACCATTAACTGTGAGACCAATATTAGTTTCCGATTCACCACTACAGGTTCAATGTATTCCTTGGACCTTCACATTGACGATGAAACACAGAAATCGCATCGGAATTAAATACAAAAGGCACAACGCCGTCTTAAGTACAGGAATAGAGACTCTTCTTACAGTCGATGCTTTCAGCATTCCCTGTGAGACCAGTATTAGTTTCCGATACACCTCAGCAGGTTCAATGTATTCCTAGGACCTCCACACTGACGATGAAACACAGAAATCGCATCGGAATTAAATACAAAGGGCACAATGTCGCCTTAAGTACAAGAATAGAGACTCTTCTTACAGTCGGTGCTTTGAGCATTCCCTGTGAGACCAGTATTAGTTTCCGATACACCACTCCAGGTTCAATGTATTCCATGGACATACACATTGACGATGAAACACAGAAATCGCATCGGAATGAAATACAAAAGGCAAACCGCCGCGAGAGTACAAGAATAGAGACTCTTCTTACAGTCGGTGCTTTCAGCTTTCCCTCTGACACCAGTATTAGTTCCCGATACACCTCAGCAGGTTCAATGTATTCCTAGGACTTTCACATTGACGATGAAACACAGAAATCGCATCGGAATTAAATACAAAAAGCACAATGTCCCCTTAAGTACAAGAATAGAGACCCTTCTTACAGTCGGTGCATTGAGCATTCCCTGTGAGACCAGAATTAGTTTCCGATACATCACTCCAGGTTCAATGTATTCCTTGGACCTTCACATTGACGATGAAACACAGAAATCGCATCGGAATGAAATACAAAAGGCAAACTGCCGCGTAAGTACAAGAATAGAGACTCTTCTTTCAGTCGGTGCTTTCAGCATTCCCTGTGAGACCAGTATTAGTTTCCGATACACCACTGCAGGTTCAATGTATTCGTAGGACCTTCACATTGACGATGAAACACAGAAATCGCATCGGAATTAAATACAAAGAGCACTATGTCGCCTTAAGTACAAGAATAGAGACTCTTCTTACAGTCGGTGCTTTCAGCATTCCCTGTGAGACCAGAATTAGTTTCCGATACACCACTCCAGGTTCAATGCATTCCTTGGACATTCACATTGACGATGAAACACAGAAATCGCATCGGAATTAAATACAAAAAGCACAATGTCCCCTTAAGTACAAGAATAGAGACCCTTCTTACAGTCGGTGCATTGAGCATTCCCTGTGAGACCAGAATTAGTTTCCGATACATCACTCCAGGTTCAATGTATTCCTTGGACCTTCACATTGACGATGAAACACAGAAATCGCATCGGAATGAAATACAAAAGGCAAACTGCCGCGTAAGTACAAGAATAGAGACTCTTCTTTCAGTCGGTGCTTTCAGCTTTCCCTCTGACACCAGTATTAGTTCCCGATACACCTCAGCAGGTTCAATGTATTCCTAGGACTTTCACATTGACGATGAAACACAGAAATCGCATCGGAATTAAATACAAAAAGCACAATGTCCCCTTAAGTACAAGAATAGAGACCCTTCTTACAGTCGGTGCATTGAGCATTCCCTGTGAGACCAGAATTAGTTTCCGATACATCACTCCAGGTTCAATGTATTCCTTGGACCTTCACATTGACGATGAAACACAGAAATCGCATCGGAATGAAATACAAAAGGCAAACTGCCGCGTAAGTACAAGAATAGAGACTCTTCTTTCAGTCGGTGCTTTCAGCATTCCCTGTGAGACCAGTATTAGTTTCCGATACACCACTGCAGGTTCAATGTATTCGTAGGACCTTCACATTGACGATGAAACACAGAAATCGCATCGGAATTAAATACAAAGAGCACTATGTCGCCTTAAGTACAAGAATAGAGACTCTTCTTACAGTCGGTGCTTTCAGCATTCCCTGTGAGACCAGAATTAGTTTCCGATACACCACTCCAGGTTCAATGCATTCCTTGGACATTCACATTGACGATGAAACACAGAAATCGCATCGGAGTGAAATACAAAAGGCAAACTGCCGCGTAAGTACAAGAATTGAGACTCTTCTTACAGTCGGTGTTTTCAGCATTCCCTGTCAGACCAGTATTAGTTTCCGATACTCCTCAGCGGGTTCAATGTATTCCTAGGACCTTCATATTGACGATGAAACACAGAAATCGCATCGGAATTAAATACAAAAGGCACAATGTCGCCTTAAGTACAAGAATAGAGACTCTTCTTACACTCGGTGCTTTGAGCAATCCCTGTGAGACCGGTATTAGTTTCTGATACACCACTGCAGGTTCAATGTATTCCTTGGATCTTCACATTGACGATGAAACACGAGAAATCGCATCGGAATTAAATAAAAAGGGCACAATGTCGCCTCAAGTACAAGAATAGAGACACTTCTTACAGTCGGTGTTTGAGCATTCCCTGTGAGACCTGTATTAGTTTCCAATTGACCACTCCAGGTTCAATGTATTCCTTGGACATTCACATAGACGATGAAACACAGAAATCGCATCGGAATGAAATACAAAAGGCGAACTGCCTAGTAACTACAAGAATAGAGACTCTTCTTACAGTCGGTGCTTTCAGCTTTCCCTGTGAGACCAGTATTAGTTTCCGATACACCTCAGCAGGTTCAATGTATTCCTAAGACCTTCACATTGACGATGAAACACAGAGATCGCATCGGAATTAAATACAAAAAGCACAAAGTCGCGTTAAGTACAAGAATAGAGACTCTTCTAACTGTCGGTGCTTTGAGCATTCACTGTGAGACAATAATTAGTTTCCGATACACCACTCCAGGTTCAATGTATTCCTTGGACCTTCACATTGACGATGAAACACAGAAATCGCATCGGAATGAAATACAAAAGGCAAACTGCCGCGTAAGTACAAGAATAGAGACTCTTCTTTCAGTCGGTGCTTTCAGCATTCCCTGTGAGACCAGTATTAGTTTCCGATACACCACTGCAGGTTCAATGTATTCGTAGGACCTTCACATTGACGATGAAACACAGAAATCGCATCGGAATTAAATACAAAAAGCACAATGTCGCCTTAAGTACAAGAATAGAGACTCTTCATACAGTCGGTGCTTTCACCATTAACTGTGAGACCAATATTAGTTTCCGATTCACCACTACAGGTTCAATGTATTCCTTGGACCTTCACATTGACGATGAAACACAGAAATCGCATCGGAATTAAATACAAAAGGCACAACGCCGTCTTAAGTACAGTAATAGAGACTCTTCTTACAGTCGATGCTTTCAGCATTCCCTGTGAGACCAGTATTAGTTTCCGATACACCTCAGCAGGTTCAATGTATTCCTAGGACCTCCACACTGACGATGAAACACAGAAATCGCATCGGAATTAAATACAAAGGGCACAATGTCGCCTTAAGTACAAGAATAGAGACTCTTCTTACAGTCGGTTCTTTGAGCATTCCCTGTGAGACAAGTATTAGTGTCCGATACACCACTCCAGGTTCAATGTATTCCTTGGACATTCACATTGACGATGAAACACAGATATCGCATTGGAATTAAATTCAAAAGGCACAATGCCGAGTTAAGTACAAGAATAGAGACCATTCTTACAGTCGGTGCTTTGAGCATTCCCTGTGAGACCAGTATTAGTTTCCGATACACCACTGCAGGTTCGATGTATTCCTTGGACCTTCACATTGACGATGAAAGACAGAAATCGAATCAGGTTAAATACAAAAGGCACAATGCCGCATTAAGTACAAGAATAGAGACTCTTCTTGCTGTCGGTGCTTTTGAGCATTCCCTGTGAGACCAGTATTAGTTTCTGATACACCACTGCAGGTTCAATGTATTCCTTGGACCTTCACATTGATGTGGAAACACAGAAATCGCATCCGAATCAAATACAAAAGGCGCAATGCCGCCTTAAGTACAAGAATAGAGACTCTTCTTACAGTCGGTGCTTTGAGCATTCCCTGTGAGACCAGTATTGGTTTCTGATCCACCACTGAAGGTTCAATGTATTCCTTGGACCTCCACATTCATGATGAAACACATAAATCGCATTGGAATTAAATACAAAAGGCGCAATGCCGCCTTAAGTACAAGAATAGAGACTCTTCTAACAGTCGGTGCTTTGAGCATTCCCTGTGAGACCAGTATTAGTTTCCGATACACCACTGCAGGTTCGATGTATTCCTTGGACCTTCACATTGACGATGAAAGACAGAAATCGAATCGGAATTAAATACAAAAGGCACAATGCCGCATTAAGTACAAGAATAGTGACTCTTCTTGCTGTCGGTGCTTTTGAGCATTCCCTGTGAGACCAGTATTAGTTTCTGATACACCACTGCAGGTTCAATGTATTCCTTGGACCTTCACATTGACGATGAAACACAGAAATCGCATCGGAAATAAATACAAAAGGCACAGTGCCGTCTTAAGTACAAGAATAGAGACTCTCCTACAGTCGGTGCTTTCAGCATTCCCTGTGAGACCAGTATTAGTTTCCGATACACCTCAGCAGGTGCAATGTAATCCTAGGACCCTCACATTGACGATGAAACACAGAAATCGCATCGGAATTAAATACAAAAAGCACAAAGTCGCCATAAGTACAAGAATAGAGACTCTTCTTACAGTCGGTGCTTTGAGCATTCCCTGTGAGACCAGTTTTAGTTTCCGATACACCACTGCAGGTTCAATATATTCCTTGGACCTTCACGTTGACGATGAAACACAGAAAACGCATCGGAATGAAATACAAAAGGCAAACTGCCGCGTAAGTACAAGAATAGAGACTTATCTTACAGTCGGTGCTTTCAGCTTTCCCTGTGGGACCAGTATTAGTTTCCGATACACCTCAGTAGGTTCAATGTATTCCTAAGACCTTCACATTGACGATGAAACACAGAAATCGCATCGGAATTAAATACAAAAAGCACAATGTCGCCTTTAGTACAAGAATAGAGACTCTTCTTACAGTCGGAGCTTTGATCATTCACTGTGAGACAATAATTAGTTTCCGATACACCACTCCAGGTTCAATGTATTCCTTGGACCTTCACATTGACGATGAAACACAGAAATCGCATCGGAATGAAATACAAAAGGCAAAATGCCGAGTAATTACAAGAATAGAGACTCTTCTTTCAGTCGGTGCTTTCAGCATTCCCTGTGAGACCAGTATTAGTTTCCGATACAACACTGCATGTTTAATGTATTCCTAGGACCTTCACATTGACGATGAAACACAGAAATCGCATCGGAATTATATACAAAAAGCACAATGTCGCCTTAAGTACAAGAAAAGAGACTCTTCTTACAGTCGGTGCTTTCACCATTAACTGTGAGACCAGTATTAGTTTCCGATTCACCACTACCGGTTCAATGTATTCCTTGGACCTTCACATTGACGATGAAACACAGAAATCGCATCGGAATTAAATACAAAAGGCACAATGCTGTCTTAAGTACAAGAATAGAGACTCTTCTTACAGTCGATGCTTTCAGCATTCCCTGTGAGACCAGTATTAGTTTCCGATACACCTCAGCAGGTTCAATGTATTCCTGGGACCTTCAAATTGACGATGAAACACAGAAATCGCATCGGAATGAAATACAAAATACACAATGCCGCCTTCAGTACAAGAATAGAGACTCTTCTTACAGTCGGTGCTTTGAGCATTCCCTGTGAGACCAGTATTAGTTTCCGATACACCACTGCAGGCACAATGTATTCCTTGGACCTTGACATTGACGATGAAAAACAGAAATCGCATCGAAATTAAATTCAAAAGGCACAAAGCCGCCTTAAGTACAAGAATAGAGACCCTTCTTACAGTCGGTGCTATGAGCATTCCCTGTGAGACCAGCATTAGTTTCCGATACACCATTGCAGGTTAAATGTATCCCTTGGACCTTCACTTTGACAATGAAACACAGATATCGCATTGGAATTAAATTCAAAAGGCACAATGCCGAGTTAAGTACAAGAATAGAGACCGTTCTTACAGTCGGTGCTTTGAGCATTCCCTGTGAGACCAGTATTAGTTTGCGATACACCACTGCAGGTTCGATGTATTCCTTGGACCTTCACATTGACGATGAAAGACAGAAATCGCATCGGAATTAAATACAAAACGGCACAATGCCGCATTAAGTACAAGAAGAGAGACTCCTCTTGCAGTCGGTGCTTTGAGCATTCCCTGTGAGACCAGTATTAGTTTCTGATACACCACTGCAGGTTCAATGTATTCCTTGGACCTTCACATTGACGATGAAAAACAGAAATCGCATCGGAATTAAATACAAGAGGCGCAATGCCGCCTTAAGTACAAGAATAGCCGCTCTTCTTACAGTCGGTGCTTTGAGCATTCCCTGTGAGACCAGTATTGGTTTCTGATACACCACTGAAGGTTCAATGTATTCCTTGGACCTTCACATTGACAATGAAACACAGAAATCGCATCGGAATTAATTACAAAAGGCACAATGCCGTCATAAGTACAAGAATACAGACTCTTCTTACAGTCGGTGCTTTGAGCATTCCCTGTGATACCAATATTATTTTCCGATACACCACTGCAGGTTCAATGTATTCCTTGGACCTTCACATTGACGATGAAACACAGAAATCGCATCGGAATTAAATACAAAAGGCGCAATGCCACCTTAAGTACAAGAATACAGACTCTTCTTACAGTCGGTGCTTTGAGCAATCCCTGTGAGACCAGAAATAGTTTCCGATACACCACTCCAGGTTCAATGTATTCCTTTGACATTCACATTGACGATGAAACACAGAAATCGCATCGGAATGAAATACAAAAGGCAAACTAACGCGTAAGTACAAGAATAGAGACTCTTCTTACAGTCGGTGATTTCAGCATTCCCTTTGAGACCAGTATTAGTTTCCGATACTCCTCAGCAGGTTCAATGTATTCCTAGGACCTTCATATTGACGATGAAACACAGAAATCGCATCGGAATTAAATACAAAAGTCACAATGTCGCCTTAAGTACAAGAATAGAGACTCTTCTTACTGTCGGTGCATTGAGCATTCCCTGTGAGACCAGTATTAGTTTCCGATACACCACTGCAGGTTCAATGTATTCCTTGGACCTTCACATTGACGATGAAACACAGAAATCGCATCGAAATTAAATACAAAAGGTGCAATGCCGCCTTAAGTACATGAATAGAGCCTCTTCTTACAGTCGGTGCTTTGAGCATTCCCTGTGAGACCAGTATTAGTTTCCGATACACCACTGCAGGTTCGATGTATTCCTTGCACCTCCACATTGACGATGAAACACAGAAATCGCATCGGAATTAAATACAAAATGCTTAATGCCGTCTTAAGTACAAGAATAGAGACTCTTCATTCAGACGGTGCTATGAGCATTCCCTGTGAGACCAGTATTAGTTTCCGATACACCACTGCAGGTTCAATGTATTCCTTGCACCTTCACATTGACGATGAAACACATAATTCGCATCGGAATTAAATACAAAAGGCGCAATGCCGCCTTAAGTACAAGAATAGAGACTCTTCTTACTGTCGGTGCTTTGAGCATTCCCTGTGAGACCAGTATTAGATTCCGATACACCACTGCAGGTTCATTGTATTCCTTGGACCTTCACATTGACGATGAAACACAGAAATCGCATCGGAATTAAATACAAAACGCACAAAGTCCCCTTAAGTACAAGAATAGAGACTCTTCTTACAGTCGGTGCTTTGAGCATTCCCTGTGAGACCAGTATTAGTTTTCGATACACCACTGCACGTTCAAAGTATTCCTTGGACCTTCACATTGACGATGAAAAAGAGAAATCGCATCGGAGTGAAATACAAAAGGCAAACTGCCGCGAAAGTACAAGAATAGGGACCCTACTTACAGTCGGTGCTTTCAGCATTCCCTGTGAGACCAGTATTAGTTTCCGATATCCCTCAGCAGGTTCAATGTATTCCTATGATCTTCACATTGACGATGAAACACAGAAATCGCATCGGAATTAAATACAAAAGGCGCAATGCCGCCTTAAGTACAAGAATAGAGACTCTTCTTACAGTCGGAGCTTTGAGCATTACCTGTGAGACCAGAATTAGTTTCCGATACACCACTGCAGGTTCAATGTATTCCTTGGACCTTCACATTGACGATGAAACACAGAAAACGCATCGGAATGAAATACAAAAGTAAAACTGCCGCGAAAGTAGAAGAATAGAGACTCTTCTTAGAGTCGGTGTTTTCAGCATTCCCTGTGAGACCAGTATTAGTTTCCGATACACCACTGCAGCTTCAATGTATTCCTAGGACCTTCACATTGACGATGAAACACAGAAATCGCATCGGAATTAAATACAAAAGGCAGAATGCCGTTTTAAATATAAGAATAGAGACCGTTCTTACAGTCGGTGCTTTCAGCATTCCCTGTGAGACCAGTATTAGTTTCCGATACACCACTGCAGGCACAATGTATTCCTTGGACCTTCACATTGACGATGAAACACAGAAATCGCATCGGAATTAAATACAAATTGCACAGTGCCGTCTTAAGTAATAGAATAGAGACTCTTCCTACAGTCGGTGCTTTCAGCATTCCCTGTGAGACCAGTATTAGTTTCCGATACACCTCAGCAGGTGCAATGTATTCCTAGGACCCTCACATTGACGATGAAACACAGAAATCGCATCGGAATTAAATACAAAAGGCACAAAGTCGCCATAAGTACAAGAATAGAGGCTCTTCTTAAAGTCGGCGCTTTGAGCATTCCCTGTGAGACCAGTATTAGTTTCCGATACACCACTGCAGGTTCAATGTATTCCTTGGACCTTCACATTGACGATGAAACACAGAAAACGCATCGGAATGAAATACAAAAGGCAAACTGCCGCGTAAGTACAAGAATAGAGACTCATCTTACAGTCGGTGCTTTCAGCATTCCCTGTGAGACCAGTATTAGTTTCCGATACACCTCAACTGGTTCAATGTAATCCTAGGACCTTCACATTGACGATGAAACACAGAAATCGCATCGGAATTAAATACAAAAGGCGCAATGCCGCCTTTAGTACAAGAATAGAGACTCTTCTTACAGTCGGTACTTTGAGCAATCCCTGTGAGACCAGAAATAGTTTCCGATACACCACTCCAGGTTCAGTGTATTCCTAGGACATTCACATTGACGATGAAACACAGAAATCGTAACGGAATGAAATACAATAGGCAAACTGCCGCGTAAGTACAAGAATAGAGACTCTTCTTACAGTCGGTGCTTTCAGCTTTCCCTCTGAGACAAGTATTCGTTTCCGATACACCTCAGCAGGTTCAATGTATTCCTAGGACCTTCACATTGACGATGAAACACAGAAATCGCATCGGAATTAAATGCAAAAAGCACAATGTCGCCTTAAGTACAAGAATAGAGACTCTTCTTGCAGTCGGTGCTTTGAGCATACCCTGTGAGACCAGAATTAGTTTCCGATACACCACTCCAGGTTCAAAGTATTCCTTGGACCTTTACATTGACGATGAAAAACAGAAATCGCATCGGAATGAAATACAAAAGGCAAACTGCCGCGAAAGTACAAGAATAGGGACCCTACTTACAGTCGGTGCTTTCAGCATTCCCTGTGAGACCAGTATTAGTTTCCGATACACCTCAGCAGGTGCAATGTATTCCTAGGACCCTCACATTGACGATGAAACACAGAAATCGCATCGGAATTAAATACAAAAGGCACAAAGTCGCCATAAGTACAAGAATAGAGGCTCTTCTTAAAGTCGGCGCTTTGAGCATTCCCTCTGAGACAAGTATTCGTTTCCGATACACCTCAGCAGGTTCAATGTATTCCTAGGACCTTCACATTCACGATGAAACACAGAAATCGCATCGGAATGAAATACAAAAGGCAAACTGCCGCGTAAGTACAAGAATAGAGACTCTTCTTACACTCGGTGCTTTCAGCATTCCCTGTGAGACCAGTATTACTTTCCGATATACCTCAGCAGGTTCAATGTATTCCTAGGACCTTCACATTGACGATGAAACACAGAAATCGCATCGGAATTAAATACAATAGGCACAATGTCGCCTTAAGTACAAGAATAGAGACTCTTCTTACAGTCGGTGCTTTGAGCATTCCCTGTGAGACCAGTATTAGTTTCCGATACACCACTGCACGTTCAAAGTATTCCTTGGACCTTTACATTGACGATGAAAAACAGAAATCGCATCGGAATGAAATACAAAAGGCAAACTGCCGCGAAAGTACAAGAATAGGGACCCTACTTACAGTCGGTGCTTTCAGCATTCCCTGTGAGACCAGTATTAGTTTCCGATACACCTCAGCAGGTTCAATGTATTCCTAGGACCTTCACATTGACGAGGAAACATAGAAATCGCATCGGAATTAAATACAAAAGGCCCAAAGTCGCCTTAAGTACAAGAATAGAGACTCTTCTTACAGTCGGTGCTTTGAGCATTCCCTGTGAGACCAGTATTAGTTTCCGATACACCACTGCAGGTTCAATGTATGCCTTGGACCTTCATATTGACGATTAAACACAGAAATCGCATCGGAATGAAATACAAAAGGCAAACTGCCGCGAGAGTAGAAGATTAGAGACTCTTCTTACAGTCGGTGTTTTCAGCATTCCCTGTGAGACCAGTATTAGTTTCCGATACACCACTGCAGGTTCAATGTATTCCTAGGACCTTCACATTGACGATGAAACACAGAAATCGCATCGGAATTAAATACAAAAGGCAGAATGCCGTTTTAAATATAAGAATAGAGACTGTTCTTACATTCGGTGCTTTCAGCATTCCCTGTGAGACCAGTATTAGTTTCCGATACACCACTGCAGGCACAATGTATTCCTTGGACCTTCACATTGACGATGAAACACAGAAATCGCATCGGAATTAAATACAAATGGCACAGTGATGTCTTAAGTACAAGAATAGAGACTCTTCCTACAGTCGGTGCTTTCAGCATTCCCTGTGAGACCAGTATTAGTTTCCGATACACCTCAGCAGGTGCAATGTATTGCTAGGACCCTCACATTGACGATGAAACACAGAAATCGCATCGGAATTAAATACAAAAGGCACAAAGTCGCCATAAGTACAAGAATACAGACCCTTCTTAAAGTCGGTGCTTTGAGCATTCCCTGTGAGACCAGTATTAGTTTCCGATACACCACTGCAGGTTCAATGTATTCCTTGGACCTTCACATTGACGATGAAACACAGAAAACGCATCGGAATGAAATACAAAAGGCAAACTGCCGCGTAAGTACAAGAATAGAGACTCATCTTACAGTCGGTGCTTTCAGCATTCCCTGTGAGACCAGTATTAGTTTCCGATACACCTCAACTGGTTCAATGTAAGCCTAGGACCTTCACATTGACGATGAAACACAGAAATCGCATCGGAATTAAATACAAAAGGCGCAATGCCGCCTTTAGTACAAGAATAGAGACTCTTCTTACAGTCGGTGCTTTGAGCAATCCCTGTGAGACCAGAAATAGTTTCCGATACACCACTCCAGGTTCAATGTATTCTTAGGACATTCACATTGACGATGAAACACACAAATCGTAACAGAATGAAATACAATAGGCAAACTGCCGCGTAAGTACAAGAATAGAGACTCTTCTTACAGTCGGTGCTTTCAGCTTTCCCTCTGAGACCAGTATTAGTTTCCGATACACCTCAGCAGGCTCAATGTATTCCTAGGACCTTCACATTGACGATGAAGCACAGAAATCGCATCGGAATTAAATACAAAAAGCACAATGTCGCCTTAAGTACAAGAATTGAGACTCTTCTTGCAGTCGGTGCTTTGAGCATACCCTGTGAGACCAGAATTAGTTTCCGATACACCACTCCAGGTTCAAAGTATTCCTTGGACCTTCACATTGACGATGAAACACAGAAAACGCATCGGAATGAAATACAAAAGGCAAACTGCCGCGTAAGTACAAGAATAGAGACTCATCTTACAGTCGGTGCTTTCAGCATTCCCTGTGAGACCAGTATTAGTTTCCGATACACCTCAACTGGTTCAATGTAATCCTAGGACCTTCACATTGACGATGAAACACAGAAATCGCATCGGAATTAAATACAAAAGTCACAATGGCGCCTTAGATACAAGAATAGAGACCCTTCTTACAGTCGGTGCTTTGAGCATTCCCTATGAGACCAGTATTAGTTTCCGATACACCACTGCAGGCATAATGTATTCCTTGGACCTTCACATTGACGATGAAACACAGATATCGCATCGGAATTAAATTCAAAAGTCACAATGGCGCCTTAGATACAAGAATAGAGACCCTTCTTACAGTCGGTGCTATGAGCATTCCCTGTGAGACCAGTATTAGTATCTGATACACCACTGCAGGTTAAATGTATCCCTTGGACCTTCACATTGACAATGAAACACAGATATCGCATTGGAATTAAATTCAAAAGGCACAATGCCGCCTTAAGTACATGAATAGAGACCACTCTTACAGTCGAAGCTTTCAGCATTCCATGTGAGACCAGTATTAGTTTCCGATACACCACTACAGGTTCAATGTATTCCTTGGACCTTCACATTGACGATGAAACACAGAAATCGCATCGGAATTAAGTACAAAAGGCACAATGCCGCCTTATGTACAAGAATAGAGACTCTTCTTACGGTCGGTGCTTTGAGCATTCCCTGTGAGACCAGTATTAGTTTCCGATAGACCACTGCAGATACAATATATTCCTTGGACCTTCAAATTGACGATGAAACACAGAAATCGCATCGGAATGAAATACAAAAGGCAAACTGCCACATAAGTACAAGAATAGAGACTCGTCTTACAGTCAGTGTTTTGAGCATTCCCTGTGAGACCAGTATTAGTTCCCGATACACCACTGCCGGTTCAATGTATTCCTTGGACCTTCACATTGACGATGAAACACAGAAATCGCATCGGAATTAAATACAAAAGGCACAATGTCGCCATAAGTGCAAGAATGGAGACTCTTCTTACAGTCGGTGCTATGAGCATTCCCTGTGAGACAATAATTAGTTTCCGATACACCACTCCAGATTCAATGTATTCCTTGGACCTTCACATTGACGATGAAACACAGAAATCGCATCGGAATGAAATACAAAAGGCAAACTGCCGTTTAAGTACAAGAATAGTGACTCTTCTTACAGTCGGTGCTTTCAGCATTCCCTGTGCGACCAGTATTAGTTTCTGATACACCACTGCAGCTTCAATGTATTCCTTGGACCTTCACATTGACGATGAAACACAGAAATCGCATCGGAATTAAATACAAAAGGCACAATGCCGTCTTACGTACAAGAATAGCGACTCTTCTTACAGTCGGTGCTTTCAGCATTCCCTGTGAGACCAGTATAAGTTTCTGAAACACCACTGCAGGTTCAATGTATTCCTCGGACCTTCACAATGAGGATGAATCACAGAAATCGCATCGGAATTAAATACAAAAGGCACAATGTCGCCTTAGGTACAAGAATAGAGACTCTTCTTACAGTCGGTGCTTTGAGGATTGCCTTTGTGACCAGTATTAGTTTCTTATACACCACTGCAGGTTCAATGTATTCCTTGGACCTTCACATTGACGATGAAATACAGAAATCGAATCGGAATTAAATACAAAAGGCTCAATGCCTTCTTAAGTACAAGAATAGAGACTTTTCATACAGTCGGTGCTATGAGCATTCCCTGTGAGACCAGTTTTATTTTCCGATACACCACTGCAGGTTCAATGTATTCCTTGGACCTTCACATTGACGATGAAACACATTAATCACATCGGAATTAAATACAAAAGGCGCAATGCCGCCATAAGTACAAGAACAGAGACTCCTCTTACAGACGGTGCTTTGAGCATTCCCTGTGAGACCAGTATTAGTTTCCGATACACCACTGCAGGTTCAATGTATTCCTTGGACCTTCACATTGACGATGAAATACAGAAAACGCATCGGAATGAAATACAAAAGGCAAACTGACGCGTACGTACAAGAATTGAGACTCTTCTTACAGTCGGCGCTTTCAGCTTTCCCTCTGAGACCAGTATTAGTTTCCGATACACCTCAGCAGGTTCAATGTATTCCTAGGACCTTCACATTGACGATGAAACACAAAAATTGCATCGGAATTAAATACAAAAAGCACAATGTCGCCTTAAGTACAAGAATAGAGACTCTTCTTACAGTCGGTGCTTTGAGCATTCCCTGTGAGACCAGAATTCGTTTCCGATACACCACCCCAGGTTCAATGTATTCCTTGGACCTTCACATTGACGATGAAACACATAAATCGCATTGGAATGAAATACAAAAGGCAAACTGCCGCGTAAGTACAAGAATAGAGACTCCTCTTACAGTCCGTGCTTTCAGCATTCCCTGTGAGACCAGTATTACTTTCCGATACACCTCAGCAGGTTCAGTGTATTCCTAGGACCTTCACATTGACGATGAAACACAGAAATCGCATCGGAATTAAATACAAAAGGCAAAATGTCGCCTTAAGTACAAGAATAGTGACTCTTCTTACAGTCTTTGCTTTGAGCATTCCCTGTGAGACTAGTATTAGTTTCCGATACACCACTGCACGTTCAATGTATTCCTTGGACCTTCACATTGACGATGAAATACAGAAAACGCATCGGAATGAAATACAAAAGGCAAACTGCCGCGTAAGTACAAGAATAGAGACTCTTCTTACAGTCGGCGCTTTCAGCTTTCCCTCTGAGACCAGTATTAGTTTCCGATACACCTCAGCAGGTTCAATGTATTCCTAGGATCTTCACATTGATGATGAAACACAGAAATCGCATCGGAATTAAATACAAAAGGCACAATGTCGCCATAAGTGCAAGAATGGAGGCTCTTCTTACAGTCGGTGCTATGAGCATTCCCAGTGAGACAATAATTAGTTTCCGATACACCACCCCAGATTCAATGTACTCCTTGGACCTTCACATTGACGATGAAACACAGAAATCGCATCGGAATGAAATACAAAAGGCACAATGCCGCATTAAGTACAAGAATAGTGACTCTTCTTGCTGTCGGTGCTTTTGAGCATTCCCTGTGAGACCAGTATTAGTTTCTGATACACCACTGCAGGTTCAATGTATTCCTTGGACCTTCACATTGACGATGAAACACAGAAATCGCATCGGAAATAAATACAAAAGGCACAGTGCCGTCTTAAGTACAAGAATAGAGACTCTCCTACAGTCGGTGCTTTCAGCATTCCCTGTGAGACCAGTATTAGTTTCCGATACACCTCAGCAGGTGCAATGTAATCCTAGGACCCTCACATTGACGATGAAACACAGAAATCGCATCGGAATTAAATACAAAAAGCACAAAGACGCCATAAGTACAAGAATAGAGACTCTTCTTACAGTCGGTGCTTTGAGCATTCCCTGTGAGACCAGTTTTAGTTTCCGATACACCACTGCAGGTTCAATATATTCCTTGGACCTTCACGTTGACGATGAAACACAGAAAACGCATCGGAATGAAATACAAAAGGCAAACTGCCGCGTAAGTACAAGAATAGAGACTTATCTTACAGTCGGTGCTTTCAGCTTTCCCTGTGGGACCAGTATTAGTTTCCGATACACCTCAGTAGGTTCAATGTATTCCTAAGACCTTCACATTGACGATGAAACACAGAAATCGCATCGGAATTAAATACAAAAAGCACAATGTCGCCTTTAGTACAAGAATAGAGACTCTTCTTACAGTCGGAGCTTTGATCATTCACTGTGAGACAATAATTAGTTTCCGATACACCACTCCAGGTTCAATGTATTCCTTGGACCTTCACATTGACGATGAAACACAGAAATCGCATCGGAATGAAATACAAAAGGCAAAATGCCGAGTAATTACAAGAATAGAGACTCTTCTTTCAGTCGGTGCTTTCAGCATTCCCTGTGAGACCAGTATTAGTTTCCGATACAACACTGCATGTTTAATGTATTCCTAGGACCTTCACATTGACGATGAAACACAGAAATCGCATCGGAATTATATACAAAAAGCACAATGTCGCCTTAAGTACAAGAAAAGAGACTCTTCTTACAGTCGGTGCTTTCACCATTAACTGTGAGACCAGTATTAGTTTCCGATTCACCACTACCGGTTCAATGTATTCCTTGGACCTTCACATTGACGATGAAACACAGAAATCGCATCGGAATTAAATACAAAAGGCACAATGCTGTCTTAAGTACAAGAATAGAGACTCTTCTTACAGTCGATGCTTTCAGCATTCCCTGTGAGACCAGTATTAGTTTCCGATACACCTCAGCAGGTTCAATGTATTCCTGGGACCTTCAAATTGACGATGAAACACAGAAATCGCATCGGAATGAAATACAAAATACACAATGCCGCCTTAAGTACAAGAATAGAGACTCTTCTTACAGTCGGTGCTTTGAGCATTCCCTGTGAGACCAGTATTAGTTTCCGATACACCACTGCAGGCACAATGTATTCCTTGGACCTTGACATTGACGATGAAAAACAGAAATCGCATCGAAATTAAATTCAAAAGGCACAATGCCGCCTTAAGTACAAGAATAGAGACCCTTCTTACAGTCGGTGCTATGAGCATTCCCTGTGAGACCAGCATTAGTTTCCGATACACCATTGCAGGTTAAATGTATCCCTTGGACCTTCACTTTGACAATGAAACACAGATATCGCATTGGAATTAAATTCAAAAGGCACAATGCCGAGTTAAGTACAAGAATAGAGACCGTTCTTACAGTCGGTGCTTTGAGCATTCCCTGTGAGAACAGTATTAGTTTGCGATACACCACTGCAGGTTCGATGTATTCCTTGGACCTTCACATTGACGATGAAAGACAGAAATCGCATCGGAATTAAATACAAAACGGCACAATGCCGCATTAAGTACAAGAAGAGAGACTCCTCTTGCAGTCGGTGCTTTGAGCATTCCCTGTGAGACCAGTATTAGTTTCTGATACACCACTGCAGGTTCAATGTATTCCTTGGACCTTCACATTGACGATGAAAAACAGAAATCGCATCGGAATTAAATACAAGAGGCGCAATGCCGCCTTAAGTACAAGAATAGCCGCTCTTCTTACAGTCGGTGCTTTGAGCATTCCCTGTGAGACCAGTATTGGTTTCTGATACACCACTGAAGGTTCAATGTATTCCTTGGACCTTCACATTGACAATGAAACACAGAAATCGCATCGGAATTAATTACAAAAGGCACAATGCCGTCATAAGTACAAGAATACAGACTCTTCTTACAGTCGGTGCTTTGAGCATTCCCTGTGATACCAATATTATTTTCCGATACACCACTGCAGGTTCAATGTATTCCTTGGACCTTCACATTGACGATGAAACACAGAAATCGCATCGGAATTAAATACAAAAGGCGCAATGCCACCTTAAGTACAAGAATACAGACTCTTCTTACAGTCGGTGCTTTGAGCAATCCCTGTGAGACCAGAAATAGTTTCCGATACACCACTCCAGGTTCAATGTATTCCTTTGACATTCACATTGACGATGAAACACAGAAATCGCATCGGAATGAAATACAAAAGGCAAACTAACGCGTAAGTACAAGAATAGAGACTCTTCTTACAGTCGGTGATTTCAGCATTCCCTTTGAGACCAGTATTAGTTTCCGATACTCCTCAGCAGGTTCAATGTATTCCTAGGACCTTCATATTGACGATGAAACACAGAAATCGCATCGGAATTAAATACAAAAGTCACAATGTCGCCTTAAGTACAAGAATAGAGACTCTTCTTACTGTCGGTGCATTGAGCATTCCCTGTGAGACCAGTATTAGTTTCCGATACACCACTGCAGGTTCAATGTATTCCTTGGACCTTCACATTGACGATGAAACACAGAAATCGCATCGAAATTAAATACAAAAGGTGCAATGCCGCCTTAAGTACATGAATAGAGCCTCTTCTTACAGTCGGTGCTTTGAGCATTCCCTGTGAGACCAGTATTAGTTTCCGATACACCACTGCAGGTTCGATGTATTCCTTGCACCTCCACATTGACGATGAAACACAGAAATCGCATCGGAATTAAATACAAAATGCTTAATGCCGTCTTAAGTACAAGAATAGAGACTCTTCATTCAGACGGTGCTATGAGCATTCCCTGTGAGACCAGTATTAGTTTCCGATACACCACTGCAGGTTCAATGTATTCCTTGCACCTTCACATTGACGATGAAACACATAATTCGCATCGGAATTAAATACAAAAGGCGCAATGCCGCCTTAAGTACAAGAATAGAGACTCTTCTTACTGTCGGTGCTTTGAGCATTCCCTGTGAGACCAGTATTAGATTCCGATACACCACTGCAGGTTCATTGTATTCCTTGGACCTTCACATTGACGATGAAACACAGAAATCGCATCGGAATTAAATACAAAACGCACAAAGTCCCCTTAAGTACAAGAATAGAGACTCTTCTTACAGTCGGTGCTTTGAGCATTCCCTGTGAGACCAGTATTAGTTTTCGATACACCACTGCACGTTCAAAGTATTCCTTGGACCTTCACATTGACGATGAAAAAGAGAAATCGCATCGGAGTGAAATACAAAAGGCAAACTGCCGCGAAAGTACAAGAATAGGGACCCTACTTACAGTCGGTGCTTTCAGCATTCCCTGTGAGACCAGTATTAGTTTCCGATATCCCTCAGCAGGTTCAATGTATTCCTATGATCTTCACATTGACGATGAAACACAGAAATCGCATCGGAATTAAATACAAAAGGCGCAATGCCGCCTTAAGTACAAGAATAGAGACTCTTCTTACAGTCGGAGCTTTGAGCATTACCTGTGAGACCAGAATTAGTTTCCGATACACCACTGCAGGTTCAATGTATTCCTTGGACCTTCACATTGACGATGAAACACAGAAAACGCATCGGAATGAAATACAAAAGTAAAACTGCCGCGAAAGTAGAAGAATAGAGACTCTTCTTAGAGTCGGTGTTTTCAGCATTCCCTGTGAGACCAGTATTAGTTTCCGATACACCACTGCAGCTTCAATGTATTCCTAGGACCTTCACATTGACGATGAAACACAGAAATCGCATCGGAATTAAATACAAAAGGCAGAATGCCGTTTTAAATATAAGAATAGAGACCGTTCTTACAGTCGGTGCTTTCAGCATTCCCTGTGAGACCAGTATTAGTTTCCGATACACCACTGCAGGCACAATGTATTCCTTGGACCTTCACATTGACGATGAAACACAGAAATCGCATCGGAATTAAATACAAATTGCACAGTGCCGTCTTAAGTAATAGAATAGAGACTCTTCCTACAGTCGGTGCTTTCAGCATTCCCTGTGAGACCAGTATTAGTTTCCGATACACCTCAGCAGGTGCAATGTATTCCTAGGACCCTCACATTGACGATGAAACACAGAAATCGCATCGGAATTAAATACAAAAGGCACAAAGTCGCCATAAGTACAAGAATAGAGGCTCTTCTTAAAGTCGGCGCTTTGAGCATTCCCTGTGAGACCAGTATTAGTTTCCGATACACCACTGCAGGTTCAATGTATTCCTTGGACCTTCACATTGACGATGAAACACAGAAAACGCATCGGAATGAAATACAAAAGGCAAACTGCCGCGTAAGTACAAGAATAGAGACTCATCTTACAGTCGGTGCTTTCAGCATTCCCTGTGAGACCAGTATTAGTTTCCGATACACCTCAACTGGTTCAATGTAATCCTAGGACCTTCACATTGACGATGAAACACAGAAATCGCATCGGAATTAAATACAAAAGGCGCAATGCCGCCTTTAGTACAAGAATAGAGACTCTTCTTACAGTCGGTACTTTGAGCAATCCCTGTGAGACCAGAAATAGTTTCCGATACACCACTCCAGGTTCAGTGTATTCCTAGGACATTCACATTGACGATGAAACACAGAAATCGTAACGGAATGAAATACAATAGGCAAACTGCCGCGTAAGTACAAGAATAGAGACTCTTCTTACAGTCGGTGCTTTCAGCTTTCCCTCTGAGACAAGTATTCGTTTCCGATACACCTCAGCAGGTTCAATGTATTCCTAGGACCTTCACATTGACGATGAAACACAGAAATCGCATCGGAATTAAATGCAAAAAGCACAATGTCGCCTTAAGTACAAGAATAGAGACTCTTCTTGCAGTCGGTGCTTTGAGCATACCCTGTGAGACCAGAATTAGTTTCCGATACACCACTCCAGGTTCAAAGTATTCCTTGGACCTTTACATTGACGATGAAAAACAGAAATCGCATCGGAATGAAATACAAAAGGCAAACTGCCGCGAAAGTACAAGAATAGGGACCCTACTTACAGTCGGTGCTTTCAGCATTCCCTGTGAGACCAGTATTAGTTTCCGATACACCTCAGCAGGTGCAATGTATTCCTAGGACCCTCACATTGACGATGAAACACAGAAATCGCATCGGAATTAAATACAAAAGGCACAAAGTCGCCATAAGTACAAGAATAGAGGCTCTTCTTAAAGTCGGCGCTTTGAGCATTCCCTCTGAGACAAGTATTCGTTTCCGATACACCTCAGCAGGTTCAATGTATTCCTAGGACCTTCACATTCACGATGAAACACAGAAATCGCATCGGAATGAAATACAAAAGGCAAACTGCCGCGTAAGTACAAGAATAGAGACTCTTCTTACACTCGGTGCTTTCAGCATTCCCTGTGAGACCAGTATTACTTTCCGATATACCTCAGCAGGTTCAATGTATTCCTAGGACCTTCACATTGACGATGAAACACAGAAATCGCATCGGAATTAAATACAATAGGCACAATGTCGCCTTAAGTACAAGAATAGAGACTCTTCTTACAGTCGGTGCTTTGAGCATTCCCTGTGAGACCAGTATTAGTTTCCGATACACCACTGCACGTTCAAAGTATTCCTTGGACCTTTACATTGACGATGAAAAACAGAAATCGCATCGGAATGAAATACAAAAGGCAAACTGCCGCGAAAGTACAAGAATAGGGACCCTACTTACAGTCGGTGCTTTCAGCATTCCCTGTGAGACCAGTATTAGTTTCCGATACACCTCAGCAGGTTCAATGTATTCCTAGGACCTTCACATTGACGAGGAAACATAGAAATCGCATCGGAATTAAATACAAAAGGCCCAAAGTCGCCTTAAGTACAAGAATAGAGACTCTTCTTACAGTCGGTGCTTTGAGCATTCCCTGTGAGACCAGTATTAGTTTCCGATACACCACTGCAGGTTCAATGTATGCCTTGGACCTTCATATTGACGATTAAACACAGAAATCGCATCGGAATGAAATACAAAAGGCAAACTGCCGCGAGAGTAGAAGATTAGAGACTCTTCTTACAGTCGGTGTTTTCAGCATTCCCTGTGAGACCAGTATTAGTTTCCGATACACCACTGCAGGTTCAATGTATTCCTAGGACCTTCACATTGACGATGAAACACAGAAATCGCATCGGAATTAAATACAAAAGGCAGAATGCCGTTTTAAATATAAGAATAGAGACTGTTCTTACATTCGGTGCTTTCAGCATTCCCTGTGAGACCAGTATTAGTTTCCGATACACCACTGCAGGCACAATGTATTCCTTGGACCTTCACATTGACGATGAAACACAGAAATCGCATCGGAATTAAATACAAATGGCACAGTGATGTCTTAAGTACAAGAATAGAGACTCTTCCTACAGTCGGTGCTTTCAGCATTCCCTGTGAGACCAGTATTAGTTTCCGATACACCTCAGCAGGTGCAATGTATTGCTAGGACCCTCACATTGACGATGAAACACAGAAATCGCATCGGAATTAAATACAAAAGGCACAAAGTCGCCATAAGTACAAGAATACAGACCCTTCTTAAAGTCGGTGCTTTGAGCATTCCCTGTGAGACCAGTATTAGTTTCCGATACACCACTGCAGGTTCAATGTATTCCTTGGACCTTCACATTGACGATGAAACACAGAAAACGCATCGGAATGAAATACAAAAGGCAAACTGCCGCGTAAGTACAAGAATAGAGACTCATCTTACAGTCGGTGCTTTCAGCATTCCCTGTGAGACCAGTATTAGTTTCCGATACACCTCAACTGGTTCAATGTAAGCCTAGGACCTTCACATTGACGATGAAACACAGAAATCGCATCGGAATTAAATACAAAAGGCGCAATGCCGCCTTTAGTACAAGAATAGAGACTCTTCTTACAGTCGGTGCTTTGAGCAATCCCTGTGAGACCAGAAATAGTTTCCGATACACCACTCCAGGTTCAATGTATTCTTAGGACATTCACATTGACGATGAAACACACAAATCGTAACAGAATGAAATACAATAGGCAAACTGCCGCGTAAGTACAAGAATAGAGACTCTTCTTACAGTCGGTGCTTTCAGCTTTCCCTCTGAGACCAGTATTAGTTTCCGATACACCTCAGCAGGCTCAATGTATTCCTAGGACCTTCACATTGACGATGAAGCACAGAAATCGCATCGGAATTAAATACAAAAAGCACAATGTCGCCTTAAGTACAAGAATTGAGACTCTTCTTGCAGTCGGTGCTTTGAGCATACCCTGTGAGACCAGAATTAGTTTCCGATACACCACTCCAGGTTCAAAGTATTCCTTGGACCTTCACATTGACGATGAAACACAGAAAACGCATCGGAATGAAATACAAAAGGCAAACTGCCGCGTAAGTACAAGAATAGAGACTCATCTTACAGTCGGTGCTTTCAGCATTCCCTGTGAGACCAGTATTAGTTTCCGATACACCTCAACTGGTTCAATGTAATCCTAGGACCTTCACATTGACGATGAAACACAGAAATCGCATCGGAATTAAATACAAAAGGCGCAATGCCGCCTTGAGTACAAGAATAAAGACACTTCTTACAGTCGGTGCTTTGAGCAATCCCTGTGAGACCAGAAATAGTTTCCGATACACCACTCCAGGTTCAATGTATTCCTAGGACATTCACATTGACGATGAAACACAGAAATCGTAACGGAATGAAATACAATAGGCAAACTGCCGCGTAAGTACAAGAATAGAGACTCTTCTTACAGTCGGTGCTTTCAGCTTTCCCTCTGAGACCAGTATTAGTTTCCGATACACCTCAGCAGGTTCAATGTATTCCTAGGACCTTCTCATTGACGATGAAACACAGAAATCGCATCGGAATTAAATACAAAAAGCACAATGTCGCCTTAAGTACAAGAATAGAGACTCTTCTTGCAGTCGGTGCTTTGAGCATACCCTGTGAGACCAGAATTAGTTTCCGATACACCACTCCAGGTTCAAAGTATTCCTTGGACCTTCACATTGACAATGAAACACAGAAATCGCATCGGAATGAAATACAAAAGGCAAACTGCCTCGTAAGTACAAGAATAGAGACTCTTCTTACACTCGGTGCTTTCAGCATTCCCTGTGAGACCAGTATTACTTTCCGATACACCTCAGCAGGTTCAATGTATTCCTAGGACCTTCACATTGACGATGAAACACAGAAATCGCATCGGAAATAAATACAAAAGGCACAATGTCGCCTTAAGTACAAGAATAGAGACTCTTCTTACAGTCGGTGCTTTGAGCATTCCCTGTGAGACCAGTATTAGTTTCCGATACACCACTGCACGTTCAAAGTATTCCTTGGACCTTCACATTGACGATGAAAAACAGAAATCGCATCGGAATGAAATACAAAAGGCAAACTGCCGCGAAAGTACAAGAATAGGGACCCTACTTACAGTCGGTGCTTTCAGCATTCCCTGTGAGACCAGTATTAGTTTCCGATACACCTCAGCAGGTTCAATGTATTCCTAGGATCTTCACATTGACGATGAAACACAGAAATCGCATCGGAATTAAATACAAAAGGCGCAATGCCGCCTTAAGTACAAGAATAGAGACTCTTCTTACAGTCGGTGCTTTGAGCATTCCCTGGGAGACCAGAATTAGTTTCCGATACACCACTCCAAGTACAATGTATTCCTTGGACCTTCACATTGACGATGAAACACAGAAATCGCATCGGAATTAAATACAAAAGGCAAACTGCCGCGTAAGTACAAGAATAGAGACTCTTCTTAGAGTCGGCGCTTTCAGCATTCCCTGTGAGACCAGTATTAGTTTCCGATACACCTCAGCAGGTTCAATGTATTCCTAGGACCTTCACATTGACGAGGAAACACAGAAATTGCATCGGAATTAAATACAAAAGGCCCAATGTCGCCTTAAGTAGAAGAATAGAGACTCTTCTTACAGTCGGTGCTTTGAGCATTCCCTGTGAGACCAGTATAAGTTTCCGATACACCACTGCAGGTTAAATGTATGCCTTGGGCCTTCATATTGACGATTAAACACAGAAATCGCATCGGAATGAAATACAAAAGGTAAACTGCCGCGAAAGTAGAAGAATAGAGACTCTTCTTACAGTCGGTGTTTTCAGCATTCCCTGTGAGACCATTATTAGTTTCCGAAACACCACTGCAGGTTCAATGTATTCCTAGGACCTTCACATTGACGATGAAACACAGAAATCGCATCGGAATTAAATACAAAAGGCAGAATGCCGTTTTAAATATAAGAATAGAGACTGTTCTTACAGTCGGTGCTTTCAGCATTCCCTGTGAGACCAGTATTAGTTTCCGATACACCACTGCAGGCACAATGTATTCCTTGGACCTTCACATTGACGATGAAAAACAAAAATCGCATCGGAATTAAATACAAAAGGCACAATGCCGTCTTAATTACAAGAATAGAAACTCTTCTTACAGTCGGTGCTTTCAGCATTCCCTGTGAGACCTGTATTAGTTTCCGATACACCTCAGCAGGTTCAATGTATTCCTAGGACCTTCACATTGACGATGAAACACGGAAATCGCATCGGAATTAAATTCAAAAGTCACAATGCCGCCTTAGACACAAGAATAGAGACCCTTCTTACAGTCGGTGCTATGAGCATTCCCTGTGAGACCAGTATTAGTATCTGATACACCACTGCAGGTTAAATGTATCCCTTGGACCTTCACATTGACGATGAAACACAGATATCGCATTGGAATTAAATTCAAAAGGCACAATGCCGCCTTAAGTACATGAATAGAGACCACTCTTACAGTCGGTGCTTTCAGCATTCCATGTGAGACCAGTATTAGTTTCCGATACACCACTGCAGGTTCAATGTATTCCTTGGACCTTCACATTGACGATGAAACACAGAAATCGCATCGGAATTAAGTACAAAAGGCACAATGCCACCTTACGTACAAGAATAGAGACTCTTCTTACGGTCGGTGCTTTGAGCATTCCCTGTGAGACCAGTATTAGTTTCCGATAGACCACTGCAGATACAATATATTCCTGGGACCTTCAAATTGACGATGAAACACAGAAATCGCATCGGAATGAAATACAAAAGGCAAACTGCCGCGTAAGTACAAGAATAGAGACTCGTCTTACAGTCAGTGTTTTGAGCATTCCCTGTGAGACCAGTATTAGTTCCCGATACACCACTGCCGGTTCAATGTATTCCTTGGACCTTCACATTGACGATGAAACACAGAAATCGCATCGGAATTAAATACAAAAGGCACAATGTCGCCTTAAGTGCAAGAATGGAGACCCTTCTTACAGTCGGTGCTTTGAGCATTCCCTGTGAGACAATAATTAGTTTCCGATACACACCTATAGGTTCAAAATATTCCTTGGACCTTCACATTGACGATGAAACACAGAAATCGCATCGGAATGAAATACAAAAGGCAAACTGCCGTTTAAGTACAAGAATAGAGACTCTTCTTACAGTCGGTGCTTTGAGCATTCCCTGTGAGACCAGTATTAGTTTCCGATACACCACTGCAGGTTCAATGTATTCCTAGGACCTTCACATTGACGATGAAACACAGAAATCGCATCGGAATTAAATACAAAAGGCAGAATGCCGTTTTAAATATAAGAATAGAGACTGTTCTTACAGTCGGTGCTTTCAGCATTCCCTGTGAGACCAGTATTAGTTTCCGATACACCACTGCAGGCACAATGTATTCCTTGGACCTTCACATTGACGATGAAACACAAAAATCGCATCGGAATTAAATACAAAAGGCACAATGCCGTCTTAATTTCAAGAATAGAGACTCTTCTTACAGTCGGTGCTTTCAGCATTCCCTGTGAGACCAGTATTAGTTTCCGATACACCTCAGCAGGTTCAATGTATTCCTAGGACCTTCACATTGACGAAGAAACACAGAAATCGCATCGGAATTAAATACAAAAGGCACAATGCCGCCTTACGTACAAGAATAGAGACTCTTCTTACAGTCGGTGCTTTGAGCATTCCCTATGAGACCAGTATTAGTTTCCGATACACCACTGCAGGCACAATGTATTCCTTGGACCTTCACATTGACGATGAAACACAGATATCGCATCGGAATTAAATTCAAAAGTCACAATGGCGCGTTAGATACAAGAATAGAGACCCTTCTTACAGTCGGTGCTATGAGCATTCCCTGTGAGACCAGTATTAGTATCTGATACACCACTGCAGGTTAAATGTATCCCTTGGACCTTCACATTGACAATGAAACACAGATATCGCATTGGAATTAAATTCAAAAGGCACAATGCCGCCTTAAGTACATGAATAGAGACCACTCTTACAGTCGAAGCTTTCAGCATTCCATGTGAGACCAGTATTAGTTTCCGATACACCACTACAGGTTCAATGTATTCCTTGGACCTTCACATTGACGATGAAACACAGAAATCGCATCGGAATTAAGTACAAAAGGCACAATGCCGCCTTATGTACAAGAATAGAGACTCTTCTTACGGTCGGTGCTTTGAGCATTCCCTGTGAGACCAGTATTAGTTTCCGATAGACCACTGCAGATACAATATATTCCTTGGACCTTCAAATTGACGATGAAACACAGAAATCGCATCGGAATGAAATACAAAAGGCAAACTGCCACATAAGTACAAGAATAGAGACTCGTCTTACAGTCAGTGTTTTGAGCATTCCCTGTGAGACCAGTATTAGTTCCCGATACACCACTGCCGGTTCAATGTATTCCTTGGACCTTCACATTGACGATGAAACACAGAAATCGCATCGGAATTAAATACAAAAGGCACAATGTCGCCATAAGTGCAAGAATGGAGACTCTTCTTACAGTCGGTGCTATGAGCATTCCCTGTGAGACAATAATTAGTTTCCGATACACCACTCCAGATTCAATGTATTCCTTGGACCTTCACATTGACGATGAAACACAGAAATCGCATCGGAATGAATTACAAAAGGCAAACTGCCGTTTAAGTACAAGAATAGTGACTCTTCTTACAGTCGGTGCTTTCAGCATTCCCTGTGCGACCAGTATTAGTTTCTGATACACCACTGCAGCTTCAATGTATTCCTTGGACCTTCACATTGACGATGAAACACAGAAATCGCATCGGAATTAAATACAAAAGGCACAATGCCGTCTTACGTACAAGAATAGCGACTCTTCTTACAGTCGGTGCTTTCAGCATTCCCTGTGAGACCAGTATAAGTTTCTGAAACACCACTGCAGGTTCAATGTATTCCTCGGACCTTCACAATGAGGATGAATCACAGAAATCGCATCGGAATTAAATACAAAAGGCACAATGTCGCCTTAGGTACAAGAATAGAGACTCTTCTTACAGTCGGTGCTTTGAGGATTGCCTTTGTGACCAGTATTAGTTTCTTATACACCACTGCAGGTTCAATGTATTCCTTGGACCTTCACATTGACGATGAAATACAGAAATCGAATCGGAATTAAATACAAAAGGCTCAATGCCTTCTTAAGTACAAGAATAGAGACTTTTCATACAGTCGGTGCTATGAGCATTCCCTGTGAGACCAGTTTTATTTTCCGATACACCACTGCAGGTTCAATGTATTCCTTGGACCTTCACATTGACGATGAAACACATTAATCACATCGGAATTAAATACAAAAGGCGCAATGCCGCCATAAGTACAAGAACAGAGACTCCTCTTACAGACGGTGCTTTGAGCATTCCCTGTGAGACCAGTATTAGTTTCCGATACACCACTGCAGGTTCAATGTATTCCTTGGACCTTCACATTGACGATGAAATACAGAAAACGCATCGGAATGAAATACAAAAGGCAAACTGACGCGTACGTACAAGAATTGGGACTCTTCTTACAGTCGGCGCTTTCAGCTTTCCCTCTGAGACCAGTATTAGTTTCCGATACACCTCAGCAGGTTCAATGTATTCCTAGGACCTTCACATTGACGATGAAACACAAAAATTGCATCGGAATTAAATACAAAAAGCACAATGTCGCCTTAAGTACAAGAATAGAGACTCTTCTTACAGTCGGTGCTTTGAGCATTCCCTGTGAGACCAGAATTCGTTTCCGATACACCACCCCAGGCTCAATGTATTCCTTGGACCTTCACATTGACGATGAAACACATAAATCGCATTGGAATGAAATACAAAAGGCAAACTGCCGCGTAAGTACAAGAATAGAGACTCCTCTTACAGTCCGTGCTTTCAGCATTCCCTGTGAGACCAGTATTACTTTCCGATACACCTCAGCAGGTTCAGTGTATTCCTAGGACCTTCACATTGACGATGTAACACAGAAATCGCATCGGAATTAAATACAAAAGGCAAAATGTCGCCTTAAGTACAAGAATAGTGACTCTTCTTACAGTCTTTGCTTTGAGCATTCCCTGTGAGACTAGTATTAGTTTCCGATACACCACTGCACGTTCAATGTATTCCTTGGACCTTCACATTGACGATGAAATACAGAAAACGCATCGGAATGAAATACAAAAGGCACAATGTCGCCTTAAGTGCAAGAATGGAGACCCTTCTTACAGTCGGTGCTTTGAGCATTCCCTGTGAGACAATAATTAGTTTCCGATACACCACTCCAGGTTCAAAATATTCCTTGGACCTTCACATTGACGATGAAACACAGAAATCGCATCGGAATGAAATACAAAAGGCAAACTGCCGTTTAAGTACAAGAATAGAGACTCTTCTTACAGTCGGTGCTTTGAGCATTCCCTGTGAGACCAGTATTAGTTTCCGATACACCACTGCAGGTTCAATGTATTCCTAGGACCTTCACATTGACGATGAAACACAGAAATCGCATCGGAATTAAATACAAAAGGCAGAATGCCGTTTTAAATATAAGAATAGAGACTGTTCTTACAGTCGGTGCTTTCAGCATTCCCTGTGAGACCAGTATTAGTTTCCGATACACCACTGCAGGCACAATGTATTCCTTGGACCTTCACATTGACGATGAAACACAAAAATCGCATCGGAATTAAATACAAAAGGCACAATGCCGTCTTAATTTCAAGAATAGAGACTCTTCTTACAGTCGGTGCTTTCAGCATTCCCTGTGAGACCAGTATTAGTTTCCGATACACCTCAGCAGGTTCAATGTATTCCTAGGACCTTCACATTGACGAAGAAACACAGAAATCGCATCGGAATTAAATACAAAAGGCACAATGCCGCCTTACGTACAAGAATAGAGACTCTTCTTACAGTCGGTGCTTTGAGCATTCCCTATGAGACCAGTATTAGTTTCCGATACACCACTGCAGGCACAATGTATTCCTTGGACCTTCACATTGACGATGAAACACAGATATCGCATCGGAATTAAATTCAAAAGTCACAATGGCGCCTTAGATACAAGAATAGAGACCCTTCTTACAGTCGGTGCTATGAGCATTCCCTGTGAGACCAGTATTAGTATCTGATACACCACTGCAGGTTAAATGTATCCCTTGGACCTTCACATTGACAATGAAACACAGATATCGCATTGGAATTAAATTCAAAAGGCACAATGCCGCCTTAAGTACATGAATAGAGACCACTCTTACAGTCGAAGCTTTCAGCATTCCATGTGAGACCAGTATTAGTTTCCGATACACCACTACAGGTTCAATGTATTCCTTGGACCTTCACATTGACGATGAAACACAGAAATCGCATCGGAATTAAGTACAAAAGGCACAATGCCGCCTTATGTACAAGAATAGAGACTCTTCTTACGGTCGGTGCTTTGAGCATTCCCTGTGAGACCAGTATTAGTTTCCGATAGACCACTGCAGATACAATATATTCCTTGGACCTTCAAATTGACGATGAAACACAGAAATCGCATCGGAATGAAATACAAAAGGCAAACTGCCACATAAGTACAAGAATAGAGACTCGTCTTACAGTCAGTGTTTTGAGCATTCCCTGTGAGACCAGTATTAGTTCCCGATACACCACTGCCGGTTCAATGTATTCCTTGGACCTTCACATTGACGATGAAACACAGAAATCGCATCGGAATTAAATACAAAAGGCACAATGTCGCCATAAGTGCAAGAATGGAGACTCTTCTTACAGTCGGTGCTATGAGCATTCCCTGTGAGACAATAATTAGTTTCCGATACACCACTCCAGATTCAATGTATTCCTTGGACCTTCACATTGACGATGAAACACAGAAATCGCATCGGAATGAAATACAAAAGGCAAACTGCCGTTTAAGTACAAGAATAGTGACTCTTCTTACAGTCGGTGCTTTCAGCATTCCCTGTGCGACCAGTATTAGTTTCTGATACACCACTGCAGCTTCAATGTATTCCTTGGACCTTCACATTGACGATGAAACACAGAAATCGCATCGGAATTAAATACAAAAGGCACAATGCCGTCTTACGTACAAGAATAGCGACTCTTCTTACAGTCGGTGCTTTCAGCATTCCCTGTGAGACCAGTATAAGTTTCTGAAACACCACTGCAGGTTCAATGTATTCCTCGGACCTTCACAATGAGGATGAATCACAGAAATCGCATCGGAATTAAATACAAAAGGCACAATGTCGCCTTAGGTACAAGAATAGAGACTCTTCTTACAGTCGGTGCTTTGAGGATTGCCTTTGTGACCAGTATTAGTTTCTTATACACCACTGCAGGTTCAATGTATTCCTTGGACCTTCACATTGACGATGAAATACAGAAATCGAATCGGAATTAAATACAAAAGGCTCAATGCCTTCTTAAGTACAAGAATAGAGACTTTTCATACAGTCGGTGCTATGAGCATTCCCTGTGAGACCAGTTTTATTTTCCGATACACCACTGCAGGTTCAATGTATTCCTTGGACCTTCACATTGACGATGAAACACATTAATCACATCGGAATTAAATACAAAAGGCGCAATGCCGCCATAAGTACAAGAACAGAGACTCCTCTTACAGACGGTGCTTTGAGCATTCCCTGTGAGACCAGTATTAGTTTCCGATACACCACTGCAGGTTCAATGTATTCCTTGGACCTTCACATTGACGATGAAATACAGAAAACGCATCGGAATGAAATACAAAAGGCAAACTGACGCGTACGTACAAGAATTGAGACTCTTCTTACAGTCGGCGCTTTCAGCTTTCCCTCTGAGACCAGTATTAGTTTCCGATACACCTCAGCAGGTTCAATGTATTCCTAGGACCTTCACATTGACGATGAAACACAAAAATTGCATCGGAATTAAATACAAAAAGCACAATGTCGCCTTAAGTACAAGAATAGAGACTCTTCTTACAGTCGGTGCTTTGAGCATTCCCTGTGAGACCAGAATTCGTTTCCGATACACCACCCCAGGTTCAATGTATTCCTTGGACCTTCACATTGACGATGAAACACATAAATCGCATTGGAATGAAATACAAAAGGCAAACTGCCGCGTAAGTACAAGAATAGAGACTCCTCTTACAGTCCGTGCTTTCAGCATTCCCTGTGAGACCAGTATTACTTTCCGATACACCTCAGCAGGTTCAGTGTATTCCTAGGACCTTCACATTGACGATGAAACACAGAAATCGCATCGGAATTAAATACAAAAGGCAAAATGTCGCCTTAAGTACAAGAATAGTGACTCTTCTTACAGTCTTTGCTTTGAGCATTCCCTGTGAGACTAGTATTAGTTTCCGATACACCACTGCACGTTCAATGTATTCCTTGGACCTTCACATTGACGATGAAATACAGAAAACGCATCGGAATGAAATACAAAAGGCAAACTGCCGCGTAAGTACAAGAATAGAGACTCTTCTTACAGTCGGCGCTTTCAGCTTTCCCTCTGAGACCAGTATTAGTTTCCGATACACCTCAGCAGGTTCAATGTATTCCTAGGATCTTCACATTGATGATGAAACACAGAAATCGCATCGGAATTAAATACAAAAGGCACAATGTCGCCATAAGTGCAAGAATGGAGGCTCTTCTTACAGTCGGTGCTATGAGCATTCCCAGTGAGACAATAATTAGTTTCCGATACACCACCCCAGATTCAATGTACTCCTTGGACCTTCACATTGACGATGAAACACAGAAATCGCATCGGAATGAAATACAAAAGGCAAACTGCCGTTTAAGTACAAGAATAGAGACTCTTCTTACAGTCGGTGCTTTCAGCATTCCCTGTGAGACCAGTATTAGTTTCTGATACACCACTGCAGCTTCAATATATTCCTTGGACCATCACATTGACGATGAAACACAGAAATCGCATCGGAATTAAATACAAAAGGCACAATGCCGTCTTACGTACATGAATAGAGACTCTTCTTTCAGTCGGTGCTTTCAGCATTCCCTGTGAGACCAGTATAAGTTTCTGAAACACCACTGCAGGTTCAATGTATTCCTCGGACCTTCACAATGAGGATGAATCACAGAAATCGCATCGGAATTAAATACAAAAGGCACATTGTCGCCTTAGGTACAAGAATAGAGACTCTTCTTCCAGTCGGTGCTTTGAGGATTGCCTTTGTGAGCAGTATTAATTTCTTATACACCACTGCAGGTTCAATGTATTCTTTGGACCTTCACATTGACGATGAAACACAGATATCGCTTCGGATTTAATTACAAAAGGCACAATGCCGTAATAAGTACAAGAATAGAGACTCTTCTTACAGTTGGTGATATGAGCATTCCCTATGAGACCAGTATTAGTTTCCGATACACCACTGCAGGTTCAATATATTCCTTGGACCCTCACATTGACGATGAAACACAGAAATCGCATCGGAATTAAATACAAAAGGCACAATGT